>NW_026779653.1:0-83295 GCF_030144855.1 Hypanus sabinus
TCGGGACTTCCTTACGTCAGCCACCTGTGCTATCTGGCGATTGTACATGGCGTGCGGTCGCTTTTCCTGCTATGGCCTCTATCAGTATTTCTGCATAGATCTTTGAAAACAAAGTGTTGAAACGGAAACGCGGTTTCAGCTCAGATACATAACATGCCAGATGACCTGCGGCAAGTGTATATTTTAACAAGTTGCTAACAACGTAAAACAGATGTCCACAATTCGCAGTGTAGTTTACTGAAAGCAACTGATTAGTAGTGGTGGAGAATGCACGGGGCATAAGATGAATTTGCAGTAGAAGGTTTAAGATGTGTCTATTTTAACGCAAAGGGTAGTCTGAACAAAGCAGGTGAGCTTAGAGCGTGGATTGGTACTTGGAGATATGATGTGGTGGCCATTACAGAGACTTGGATGGCTCAGGGACAGGAATGGTTACTTCAAGTGCCGGTTTTAGATGTTTTAGAAAGCCAAGGAGGGAGGCAAAAGAGGTGGGGGCGTGGCACTGTTGATGAGCGATAGTGTCACGGCTGCAGTAAAGTTGGAAGTCATGGAGGGATTGTCTACTGAGTCTCTGTGGGTGGAGGTTAAGAAGAGGAAGGGGTAAATAGCTTTACCGGGTGTTTTTATAGCCCCCCCAATAGTAACAGGGATATCGAGGAGCAGATAGGGAAACAGATCCTGGAAAGGTGTAAAAGTTGTAGTGATGGGCGATTTTAATTTTCCAAATATCGATTGACATCTCCCTAGAACAAAGGGTTTAGATGGGGTGGAATTTGTTAGGTGTGTTCAGGAAGGTTTCTTGACACAATATGTAGATAAACCTACAAGGGGAATTGCTGTATTTGATTTGGTATTGGGATATGACCCTGGTCAGGTGTCAGATCTATCAGTGGGAGAGCATCTTTGAGATACTGATCATAGTTCTGTCTTCTTTACAGTATCATTGGGGAGAGACAGGAGTAGACAAGTTAGAAAAGTGTTTATTTGAGGTAAGGGGAATTATGAGGCTCTCAGGCAGGAAATTGGGGACTTACATTGGAAACAGATGTTCTCAGGGAAAAGTACTGAAGAAATATGGAAAATAATCAGGGAATATTTCTGTTGTACATTATAGGCATCCGTTAGTCTCGTGAGGCCATGGATTTGCGCGTCGGAAGGTTTCCTGGGCGTAGTCCTGGGCAGTGTTGTGTGGGAGACCGGCAGTTGACCATGCTGAAAGCCTTTTCCTCTGCACACCTCCGATGTTTTCCAAGGGAAGGACACTAGGACCCAAGCAGCTTGGCACCAGTGTCATCGCACAGCAATGGTTGTTAAGTGTCTTTCTCAAGGACACAAAACGTTGCCTCAGCTGAGGCTCGAACCAGTGACCCTCAGATCATTAGACATGCCTTATCCACTAGGCCACGCGCCAACAAAAAGGCTGTAATAAATCTAGTAAAGTTTAAAAGAAAAGCTTACAGAAGGTTCAGATAGCTAGGTAACGTTAGAGATCTAGAAGATTAAAAGGCTAATAAGAAGGACATTAGGAGAGCCAGAAATGGCCATGAGAAGGCCCTGGCGGTCAGGATAAAGCAAAACCCCAAGACATTCTACAAGTATGTGAAGAGGAAGAGGATAAGACGTGAAAGAATGGGACCTATCAAGTGTGACATTGGGAAAGTGTGTATGGAACCGGAGGAAATATCAGAGATACTTAATGAATACTTTACTTCAGTATTCACTATGGAAAGGAATCTTTGTGATTCCTTTGACAAATATGATGACAGAATATAGTATTAATGGTAAGACTCTTGGCAGTGTGGAGGATCAGAGTGATTTTGCGGTCCGAGTCCAGAGGACGCTGAAAGCAGTTGCGCAGTTTGACTGTTCTTAAGAAGGTGTATGGTGTATTTCTCTTCAGCAATCGTAGAATTGAATTTAGGAGCTGAGAGGTAATGTTACAGCTATATTGGACCCTGTTCAGACCCCACTTGGCCATGGATTTGCCAATGCTTAGTTCTGGTCACCTGTCTGCACGAAGAAACTGGAAGCCATAGCAAGCGTACAGAGGAGATTTACAAGGATGTTGCCTGGATTGGGGAGCATGCCTTATGAAAATAGGTTGAGTGAACTCGGCCTTTTCTCCTTGGAGCGACGGAGGATGAGATCTGACCTGACAGAAATGTAGAAGATGATGAGAGACATTGATCCTGTGGATTGTCACAGGCTTTTCCCCAGGGCTGGAATAGTTGCCACAAGAGGACACAGGTTTACGGTGCTTGGGAGTAGGTACAGAGGAATGTCCAGGTTAAGTTTTTTACTCAGGGAGTGGTGCCTGCGTGGAATGGGCTCCCGGCAGCGGTTGTGGAGACGGATACGATAGGGTCTTTTAAGAGATATGTAGGTAGGTACATGGAGCTTAGTAAAATAGCGGGCTATAGGTAAACACGAGGAAATCTGCAGATGTTGGAAATTCAAACAACAACACACACAAAATGCTGGTGGCACACAGCAGGCCAGGCAGCATCTATAGGGAGAAGCGCTGTCAACGTTTTGGGCCGAGACCCTTCGTCAGGACTAACCGAAAGGAAAGATAGTAAGAGATTTGAAAGTACTGGGGGAAGGGAGAAATGCGAAATGATAGGAGAAGACCGGAGGGGGTGGGATGAAGCTAAGAGCTGGAAAGGTGTTTGGCGTAAGTGAAACAAAGCTGGAGAAGGGAAATGATCATGGGACGGGAGGCCTCAGGAGACAGAAAGGAGGTGTGGGGGGAGCACCAGAGGGAGATGGAGAACAGGCAAACGACTAAATATCTCAGGGATGGGGTACGAAGGGGAGGAGGGGGATTACCGGAAGTTAGAAAAGTCAATGTTCATGCCATCAGGTTGAAGGCTACCCAGCCAGTATATAATATGTTGTTCCTCCAACCTGAGCTTGGATGCATTTGGACAATAGAGGAGGTCATGGATAGACATATCAGAATGGGACGTGGAATTGAAATGTGTGGCCACTGGCTGATCCTGCTTTTTCTGGCGGACCGAGCGTAGGTGATGAGCGAAACTGTCTCCCAGTCTGCGTCGGGTCTCAACAATATATAAAAGACCACACCGGGAGCACCGGACGCAGTATACCACACCAGCCGACTCACAGGTGAAGTATCGCCTCACCTGGAAGGGGACTGTCTGGGGCCCTGAATGCTGGTGAGGGCTGAAGTGTAAGGGAAGGTGTAGCACTTGTTCCGTTTACAAGGATAAGTACCAGGAGGGAGATCGGTGGGAAGGGACGGGGGGTGGGGTACAAGGGAGTCGCGTAGGGAGAGATTCCTGCGAAAAGCAGAAAGAGGAGAGCAGGGAAAAATGTGTTTGGGAGTGGGATCCCGTTGGAGGTGGCCGAAGTGCCTCCCGTCCCACGTTCCTTTCCCTTCTCCAGCTTTGTATCACTTTCACCAATCACCTTTCCAGCTTTTAGCTTCATCCCACCCCCTCCAGTCTTCTCCTATCATTTCGCATTTCCCCCTCCCCCCACTACTTTCAAATCTCTTACTATCTTTCCTTTCGGTTAGTCCTGACGAAGGGTCTCGGCCCGACACGTCGACAGCGCTTCTCCCTATAGATGTTGCCTGGCCTGCTGTGTTCCACCAGCATTTTGTGTGGGCTATAGGTAAGCCCAGTAACTTCTAAGTAGGAACATGTTCGGCACAACTTTGAAGGGCCTGTATTGTGCTGTAGGTTTTCTATGTTTCTAAACAGCAGCAGTAATGTAATAAGTTTAAATCAAGCCTCATGATCATGCTTTTAAGCAGTTAATAAGAATAAATGTTATTATCATTAATAATATATGCATTGTGAAACTGACTGTTTCTGGTACAGCGTAAAAAGTGCCGGATGTCATAAATTAAAGAGGCACTTTCAACTGAAAGTAACAGTAAATCTGAGAAAGGGGAACTTGTCTGCACAAGGCACAAGCTTCCATACAGCACAGCTAAATGTAATGTAAACTATCCGCCGATTTTGGGAAACACCTTGCATCGTTTCTTCCTCTTTTAGCTCCATGCATGCACACTTTCTATCATCAAAAACAACAGGCTATCGATTGAACAGGGGAAATATTTACAACCCATATTTTAGAATTCAGTTTCGCCGCTAAGCATCCCTCAGTATTTTCTCTTGAAGCCAAAAGTAGCTGTTGTATTTTTTATTAAAATCAGTAAACAAACACAAATTGGAAAAATACAGCGAAGCGGGTTTAGACGAACAAAATACAACTGAAACAGGTAAACGTATCAATTTTGCAAAAAAAAACACCTAACAATTAAAATGCCTTTTCGCGGGACAGCTGTTGGAGGAATTCCATAAATTTGTGTCGAAATGTTGGTTAAGTCCCTAGTTTCAGGCACTACAGTAGCTTACGCGGTGCGTTTAGCCTACACACTCCGACTATCAAGGTAAGTTGCCGATACTGAATACAGATGCAGATAGTTTCACGACTCACCAAATAACAGCAACAAAGCGACGATGATCATGATCTATTTTGTACCGCTTGGACGCATCAGCGTTCTGCGCGGAGAAGATTCTGAGACTGCTGTTACTTCCAGGAATGGTTAAGAATATGACTGCAGAAGGGAGGAGCTGAAAGGAACACGTGACCTAGGACAGACCACGTGGGAGCAGAAGTAGGCAATTCGGCGCATTGAGTCTGCACCACCATCTCATCCGGGGTGTTTTATCATAACTATGAAACCCATCCTGCTAGTTTCTCCGCGGAACCTTTGATTTAGTGACTGGGCAAGAACCAATCAACATCCAATTTAAATATACCCAATATCATCCCACCTCAACTATGTCAAGCAATGAATTCCACAGAGTCGCCACTCTATTGTTAAAGAAATTGCTGCTTATCTCTGTTCTAATAGATGGATACACTATTGACCCGAAAGGAAATAACAGTGTGTCAGTAGCATTACAAGTGCACAGATATATAGAAATATCAGAAGACATGTAAAAAGATTAAAAAATAACTTGCATCAAACAGTCTAACAGGAGGGAAATCATCACTTCCTCTGCTATAGGTTCACTTATTATCGAGCCTAATAGCCAAGGTAAGAATGACCTCATAGCGCTCTTTGGAGCAGGGCAGTTTTAGCAGTCTATTACTGGAAGTGCCTCTCTATTCAGCCAAAGTGGCATTCAGAGGGTGGGAAACATTGTCCAGAATTGCTAGGATTTTCCGGAGGGTCCTTTGTTCTTCCACAGGCTCCAGCGTGTCCAGTTTGACTCCAAAACAGAGGCAGCTTTTCTAAACCGTTTTCTGAGCCTGTTGGCATCACACATTTTAATTCCATTTCCCCAACAGACCCACACATAAAAGATTGTACTGTTAAAAGCACGCTGGTAGAACATGTGAAGGAGTGGCTTGCGCACTCCAAAGGATCCCCATCTTTTCAAGACGTAGAGGCGACTCTGGCCCTTCTGGGGCACAGCGTCTGTATTGGTACTTCATTCACGTCTGTAAACCAGGTGCACACCGAGGTATTTATAGGCCCTCACCGCATACAATGGCATGAGAGGGGAACAGGCAAAGGTTGGTGTAAAGCAGTGGTTCCCAACCTTTTCTATGCCCCACACCCCTAGGAAATGTTTGATTAATGTTCGCACCCCTGATAAAAGTAATATCACATTTGAAGATGAAGGAGTCTAATTTCTAATTTTTGAACCACATACAATACTGCGGGTGAACCACTTGAACTTAAAAAAATAAGCTTTTTACTCAGTCCATAAAATGCAAATATAAATTGAGTAATTAGATTCTAATTTATTCAGAAAAAATTGGAAACCGTAAAATAAATCCCAATTGTGAACATAAAATTCAATGACTTCTTTGCTCCTGCTTCTCATTCATGATTTTGTCAAAACGGGGAACCTTCTTGCTGAATGCGATACACAGGTCTGCCTGTGGATTCAGGCGATTCCTTGATTTTGTCTTGATTGACAGAAGAGAACTGAATCCAGATTCACACAAGTATGTTGTTGCAAATGGAGTGAGGACATGGAGTGCTTTTCCAGCAAGTCTTGGCAACATATCCAGTGGTGCACACCAAACCACCTTCAAAGTCTTGCTTTAAAATTGCATTCCAAGAGCTCGATTTGCCGGCAAATAAATAAGATCTTCCTTCAGCTATTCATCATCAGATATTTTCTCCAAATTGTAGGAATATGGATTCATGTTCCATTCTACTGCAATCATCAGTTCTCCAGCAGCAAAATATCCATCAAACGATTCTGACAGCATTTCCAAATGAGCCACAATTTCTTCACTCACAGTAGAAGTTATGGATCCAGAATCATCAACCATCTCTTCTAGTGAAGGAAAATTTGAGAGACTGTCTCTTTCCATCCTTCGACATCAAAGACGTAACTTTTCTTTGAAAGCATTCAACTTTTCACAAGCCTTCAATATGTTTATTCCTTTTTCTTGAAGGGAAACACTCAGGTCATTCATACGAGTGAAAATGCCAGCTAAGTAAGCCAGCATTTGGGTGAACTCCTGTGATTCCATTGCCTGAACCAGATCATTCTCCCGGTCCTCCAGAAAAATTTTGATTTCTTCCCGCAGTTCAAATAAACGGGTTAAAGCTTGTCCTTGTGACAACCAACGGACTTCATGTGTGGAAAAGCAAAACTGAGTGCTCACTTCATAGATCCTCACAAAATGATTTGAAGATGCGATGGTTCAAAGCACGCCCACGATCCAGTTGATGATCTTCACACAAGTATCAAGGACTTTCTTCAAATTTGGAGGCAATGTTTTTGATGACAAAGCATTCTGATGAAGAAAACAATGGGTAACTTGCAAATCTGGAACCTCCTTTTTCATCAATGCAGAAAAGCCTGATTTATTTCCAAGCATTGCAGGTGCTCCGTTAGTGCACATAGAACCAATGACTTTGATATCTAAATCATGTTTGGCAAAGAAGTCTTTCACCAGCTGCATCACATCCTTTGCAGGTGTGTTTATTTTCAGATCTTTACAAAAAAGGAAATCTTCCTTCACAGCACCATCATTGACAGACCTCACTAATGTGATGAGTTGACTACAACTGGAGACATCAGTTGACTGATCCAACTGAATAGAGATTTTAAGAGGACTAGCTCTGACATCTGAGATGACTTGGTCCAAAATATCTTCACTCAAATCACTGATTCAGTTGTGAATGTCATTATTTGACAGAGGCAGCTGTTCAAATTTTTTTCTTGCTTCTTTGCCCTGGATAATTGTTGCCATTTTCAGGGCACATGGATTGATGAGATCTTTCGCAATTGTATGGGGCTTAATGGATTTGGCCACTTTATATGCCACTTGGTATGAAGCAAGATGTAGTGGGTTTTCAACAGAAATGAAACCTAATTTTGGAAGAGGTCCTTGTGAATCAAAACGAGCTCTTTTGATTTTCAATGACCCAACATCATGTCCTTCAACATCAGCTCCTCTTGAAGCTTGAACCAAAGCACGCATAGTCATCATTCCATTTCCTTCTTTTTGACATGATGAAGAGTTAATGAAGTGTTAAGGGTAAAGAGCATAATATGAGATAATATGAGAAAAACTATCTGACTAAGTCAGAGATGACTGCTTTACTCAATCAGACATGCCTATAGCAAAGTATCGCAAGAAATACACTTTCGAATATTATATTACGATATTACCTGTGATTACGCCAAGGTAAATCGTCAGGTGGAAATGCTCCAGGGACACAACGCAACTTATTAGGCTACTCTCTACTGAATTTACACACCTATTTCTGATAATTACCGGAGATATAAACTCCCATCACACGATTCAAAGTCCTCGGTGCTAAACATGATAGATCCTCAACTAACACAATTCAAAATTATCAAGGATTCAAGAAAAAAAACCTTTTAAGAGAAAAGAAAAAATTTTGAAATTCAAAAGTTTCTTTAATGCATTGAGACAAATGCAAATGAATGACTTCAGCTGCTTTTTATCAAAATGCGGCTTTTTAAAATTTTATAATTGAATAATTTACCTACCGTCTGCTTGTTTGGTTTTAACGCGAAGTCGTTACTCGATGGTTGATTCGGGATGTATGAAGATTTTGGCATTATGAGATGATTTTTAACTCCGAGATGAAACCTCCTAGCTAACATTGATGAGAGTCCGCAGCTCTGAGGTGTAACTTCCAAGGTAACACTGATGAGACTCCTCAGCGCTGACTCGGGCAGCGGGAGACTGGAGTGTGCTTGGGACAAACGTTACTATCACTTCTCAAGGCACACTGACAGCTTGCTGAGTAATGACTCGTGACTCGTCACTCAAGAACACTCTTTGTCACACCCCCTGAAATTCCATTTCGCACCCCCTGGGGGGTTGGGAACCAGAAATGTCTGGAATTACTGCGAAAAATGCGGGAAAGGCAGGACAGGTAATTTCCAAATACGAATATATTTTCGGATGCAAGAAGGACACTACCATGTCTGAGAAGTGAAATCAGAGCCAAAGGAAAATCAAAAGAAAGATCAGACAATCAAGCCAATGCTAGCAGACAGATAGCGGATAGGGAATCTTAAAAAACTTGCCCAAGGAAAGTAAAAAGGTCAGTAGGAAGGCGAAGATGGATTATGCAAGGATGCCGACGACTAATATCAACGAAGGTACTAAACCCGTTTTTATATAATGGATAAAGAGAGGCAGATATAGGACCAATAGAAAATGACGCTGGAGAAACGCAGAGATGACAAAGGAACTAAATGTCTATTTTACATTAGTCTTCACAGTGGAAGATATCTGTAGTGTACCAGATATTCAAGCAGGTCGCGGAAGTGAAGTATATATTGTGCAAATTATAACTGAGAAGGTGTTCAGGAAGCTTAATAGTAACAGTTAAGATAAATCTCCTAAGAATGATGGAATGCACTCCCGGGTTCTGAAGGATGTAGCTGGAGAGATTGCGGAGGCATTAAAGATGATCGTTCAAGAGTAGATAGATTCTGGTATTGTACCGGATGAATGGAAATAGCCAAACGCTACTTCGCTATCTAAGAAGGATGGGAGGCAGCAAAAAGGAATCTATAGACCTGTTAGCTTGACTTGAGTGGTAGGAAAGCTGTTACCATCGATAGTTAGGGATCAGATTACGGAGTACATGGAGGCATATGACAAGATAGGCCAAAGCCAGCATGGTTTCCTGGAATAAAAATCTTGCTTGTATAACCTAATTTAATTTTTTTGGGAAATTACAAGCAGTGCAGACAAAGGAGATGCAGTGGATGTGGAGTAATTGGATTTTCAGAAGGCCTCTGACAAAGTGCCGCACAGGAGGTTGTTCAGCATGATACGAAATTACAGGTAAGTTACTATCACAAGTGGAGAATTGGTTGTTCGGTAGAAGCAGAGAGTGGGAATAAAAGGATCCTATTTTGGTTGGCTGTCGGTTACAAGTGGAGTTCCAGAGGGATTGGTGTTGGGACCGCAGCTTTTTACGATGTGTCACAATGACTTGCTTTTTGGATTAATGGATTTGTGTCGAAATTAGCCAAAGGTACAAAGATAGGTGAAGGAGCCGACAGTACTGAGGAAATATGGAGCCTGCAGAGAGACTTAAATAGTTTAGGGGAATGGGCAAAGAACTGGCAAATGAAATACAGTTTAGAAAATGAATGCTCATCCACTTTATGGAAAAATAATGGGATGTCTATTATTTAGATGGGAGAGAGAATTCAAAACGCAGACGTGTAAAGGGCCTTGGCAGTCCTTGAGCCGGAAACCCTAAAGGTTATCCTCCACGTTGAGTCGCTGGTGAAGAAGGCGAATGCAATGTTGGCATTCATTTGTAGAGGTATAGCATATAAGAGCAGGGATGTTGAGGCTCTGTAAGGCACTCCCGCGACCACACTTGGAGAATTGCGTGAAGTTTTGGGTTCCTTATTTTAGAAAGGATATACTGACATTGGAGAGGATTCAGAGAAAGTTCCGAGAACGAGTTCAATCATGAAAGGTTTACTGTATGAGGAACGTCTGGCAGCTCTTGTGCTTTAGTCCCTGGAGTTTCGGAGAATGGAGAATGAGGGGTTCTCATAGAAACATTCCGAATGTTAAACGTCTAAACAGATGAACTATGGCAAAGTTATCTTCCATGGTAGGGGACTCTATGACAAGAGGGCACAAATTCAAGATTGCAGGACGTCCATTTAGAAAAGAGCTGTGAAGAAATTAGGTTAGTCAGATGGTGATTAGTCTGTAGAATTTCTTGCCAATCACGACTCTGGAGGACGATTCATTTGTTGCATTTACGGCAGAGATAGATATGTTCTTGATGTTCCAGATCATCAAAGGGTATGGGGAGAAGGCAGGTATGTTGGGATGACTAGAATTGTGATGATTGGATCAGCCATGATTGAATGCCGGAGTGGATTCGATGGGCCGAATGGCCTGCTTCTGCTCCTATAGCTTATGGTCATCCATGTCTTTACCATCAACAGTAACAGGGAACAGTGCAATCTGAGTCTTCTTTAAGTCCATCACCATCTCTTTTGCCTTACTGTTAAGCTGCAGCTGATTCAGCTTGCACCATTTAACAACGTCTCCACCAGTGCCCTTAATTCATCGTCCCGTCCTCCCTTTATACATTCAACTTCCATATAACCATAAAACCATATAACAATCACAGCACGGAAACAGGCCATCTCGGCCCTCCTAGTCCGTGCCGAACTCTTAATCACACCTAGTCCCACCTACCCGCACTCAGCCCATAATCCTCCACTCCTTTCCTGTCCATATACCTATCCAATTTTACCTTAAATGACACAACTGAACTGGCCTCTTCTACTTCTACAGGAAGCTCATTCCACACAGCTATCACTCTCTGAGTAAAGAAATACCACCTCGTGTTTCCCTTAAACTTCTGCTCCCTAACTCTCAAATCATGTCCTCTCGTTTGAATGTCCCCTACTCTCAATGGAAACAGCCTATTCACGTCAACTCTATCTATCCCTCTCAAAATTTTAAATACCTCGATTAAATCCCCTCTCAACCTTCTGCGCTCCAATGAATAGAGACCTAACTTGTTCAACCTTTCTCTGTAACTTAAGTGCTGAAACCCAGGTAACATCCTAGTAAATCGTCTCTGCACTCTCTTTAATTTATTGATATATTTCCTATAATTCGGTGAACAGAACTGTACACAATATTCCAAATTTGGCCTTACCAATGCCTTGTACAATTTTAACATTACATCCCAACTTCTGTACTCAATGCTTTGATTTATAAAGGCCAGCGTTCCAAAAGCCTTCTTCACCACCCTACTTACATCAGACTCCACCTCCAGGGAAGTATGCACTGTTATTCCTAGATCTCTCTGTTCCTCTGCATTCCTCAATGCCCTACCATTTACCCTGTATGTTCTATTTGGATTATTCCTGCCAAAATGTAGAACCTCACACTTCTCAGCATTAAACTCCATCTGCCAACGTTCAGCCCATTCTTCTAACCGGCATAAATCTCCCTGCAAGCTTTGAAAACCTACCTCATTATCCACAACACCTCCTACCTTAGTATCATCGGCATACTTACTAATCCAGTTTACCACCCCATCATCCAGATCATTCATGTATATTACCAACAACATTGGGCCCAAAACAGATCCCTGAGGCACCCCGCTAGTCACCGGCCTCCATCCCGATAAACAATTATCCACCACTACTCTCTGGCATCTCCCATCTAGCCACTGTTGAATCAATTTTATTACTCCAGCATTAATACCTAACGACTGAACCTTCTTAACTAACCTTCCATGTGGAACTTTGTCAAAGGCTTTGCTGAATTCCATATAGACTACATCCACTGCCTTACCCTCGTGAACATTCCTCGTAACTTCTTCAAAAAATTCAATAAGGTTTGTCAGACATGACCTTCCACGCACAAATCCATGCTGGCTACTCCTAATCAGATCCTGTCTATCCAGATAATTATTAATACTATCTCTAAACAATGGAACCACATGAGCAATACGCCAATCCTCTGGCACAATCCCCGTTTCTAATGACGTCTTAAAGATCTCCGTCAGAGCTCCTGCTATTTCTACACAAACTTCCCTCAAGGTCCTGGGGAATATCCTGCCAGGACCCGGAGATTTATCCACTTTTAAATTTCTTAAAAGCGCCAGTACTTCCACCTCTTTAATTGTCATAGTTTCCATAACTTCCTTACTTGTTTCCCACACCTTACACAATTCAATATCCTTCTACTGAATGAATACGGAAGAGAAGAAATCGTTCAAAATCTCTCCCATCTCCCTCGGCTCCACACATAGCTGACCACTCTGATTCTGTAAGGGGCCAATTTTATCCCTCACTATCTTCTTGCTTTTAATATAACTGTAGAAACCTTTAGGATTTACTTTCACCTTATTTGCCAAACCAACCTCGTATCTTCTTTTAGTTTTTCTAATCTTTCTTAAGATTCCTTTTACATTCTTTATATTCCTCGAGCAATTCCTTTACTCCATGCTGCCTATATCTATTGTAGACATCCCTCTTTTTCCGAACCAAATTTCTAATATCCCTTAAAAACCATGGTGCTTTCAAACCTTTAACCTTTCCTTTCAACCTAACAGGAACATAAAGATTCTGTACCCTCCTAATTTCACCCTTAAATGACCTCCATTTCTCTATTTCATCCTTCCCATAAAACAACTTGACTCAATCCACTCTCTGTAAATCCCTTCGCATCTCCTCATAGTTAGCCTTTCTCCAATCAAAAATCTCAACTCTAGGTCCTGTCCTGTCCTTCTCCATAATTATATTGAAGCCAATGCTATTGTGATCACTGGACCCAAAGTGCTCCCCAACACATACATCTGTCAGCTGACCTATCGCATTCCCTAACATGAGATCCAACACTGCCCCATCTCTAGTCGGTACTTCTATGTATTGTTGCAAAAAACTATCCTGCACACATTTCACAAACTCTAAACCATCCAGCCCTTTTACAGAATGAGCTTCCCAGTCTACGTGTGGAAAATTAAAATCT
This sequence comes from Hypanus sabinus, assembly GCF_030144855.1. Classification (NCBI taxonomy): domain Eukaryota; kingdom Metazoa; phylum Chordata; class Chondrichthyes; order Myliobatiformes; family Dasyatidae; genus Hypanus; species Hypanus sabinus. Next base: position 13,024 of record NW_026779653.1, read on the forward strand.
CCCACAATCACCACCTTGTGTTTACTACAAATATCTGCTATCTCCTTACACATTTGCTCTTCCAACTCACGCTCCCCATTAGGTGGCCTATAATGCACTCTTATCACTGTTACTACACCTTTCCCATTCCTCAATTCCACCCAAATAGCCTCCCTGGAGGAGCTCTCAAACCTATCCTTCCAAAGCACCGCCATATGATTTTCTCGGACAAGCAATGCAACACCTCCTCCTCTGGCCCCTCCTACTCTATCACACCTGAAGCAACTAAATCCAGGAATATTTAGTTGCCAGTCACACCCTTCCTGCAACCATGTTTCACTAATAGCTACAACATCATAATCCCAGGTATCAATCCACGCTTTAAGCTCATCCACCTTTCTTACAATGCTGCTAGCATTAAAATAGATACATTTAAGATACTCTCCACCTCCTCCTCTCTTTTCATCCCTAAGAATGTATTCAAATTTATTATCCTTTTCTTTCTTCTCCCCTACATCTTCGGTCTGAACGCATCCCTTCCATCACCTGCCTTTCCTCCCTCACACACTGTCTATTTACTTGCTCTACTGGTGAACACACCTCCTCTCCCATAGTTTCCTCAAATTGCTCTCCCCCCATCTTACTAGTTTAAAGTCTGCCCTGTAGCCCTAGCAAACCTCCCCGCTAGGATATTGGTCCCCCCAGGATTCATGTGTAACCCGTCCTTCTTGAACAGTTCACGCCTGCCCCAGAAGACGTCCCAATGATCCAGAAACTTGAATCCCTGCCCCCTGCTCCAATCCCACAGCCACGCATTCATCCTCCACCTAATTCCATTCCTACTCTCACTGTCGCGTGGCACAGGCAGTAATCCCGAGATTACTACCTTTGCGGTCCTTCTTCTTAACTGCCTTCCTAACTCCATATACTCTCGTTTCAGGACATCTTCCCCTTTCCTACCTATGTCATTGGTACCTATATATACCACGACATATACTTCGTGCGGAGCCATCACAGAATCTCTACAGATGACATGACTCAGTGTTGTATCTAAAGTCTGAGATATACAAGGTAAACAGGAAGGTAGTCAATACAGTCCTCTGTGGGGCCATGTGCTGCATCGAGCCATATCTGACATCCTGCTCTGTAGCCGCACAAACGGTGGTCTGACAGTTATTATCCAGGATGTAATAGTAGTGCTAACCTACATTAAACGGAACATTTTTCCCCAGCAATGAGGGCTGGATGGCATTGAAGATACTTGAGAAAAAATATTAAAAATAAGATCCTCACAGTGCTGCCGTGCTTATCCAAATGGGAGTAGCCTCTGTTCAGCAGGTAGGTGACACCATCGTCGACTTCAGTGTGTTCCAGTTTGGCAAACGGCAGCGGATCGAGGACTGATCTGACGAGGCCTCGGAAGTGAGCCAGGACCAGCCTCTCTAGGGTCTGCAAGATGTGTGAGGTCAGGGCCTCTGGACGGCAGTCATTCAAAAATTTCGGGTGGCCTTCCGTGGGTACTGGGACCACACATGATGCTTTCCACAGTCGAGATCCTTTCCAGGCAGAGACTCAGATTGAAAATGCGCTGGAGAACTCCACACAGCTGCTCGGCACACTCTTTCAGAACCTTGAGGTTCACCCCATCCGTTCCCAATGCATTGCCGTGTCTGAATTTCGCCAGAGCTCTTCTCACCTACTCAGTAATGTGGGTTGGTCCGAGGAGTTTGGGGAACTGGTAGAAGGTGGGGTTGGGGGAGGTGGAGTTCAGGAAGATATAAGTTGGTATGCTGAGGTATGAATCGGTGGTTTCAGGGCAAGGAGGGTACCTAGACAGTGTTGTTGATCAATGTGTTGAACTAAAGGCGGTAGGAGGGAAGAGGGGAGGCGTTGGTGCCGAATGAGCATTTTGTGCTTCGGCACATGGATTAGTGTGCTAATGGGAGTGTGGACAGGAGCGCAATTGTCATACTTATTGAGAATAGGTCTTCTGCCTCCTACCATTCTTAATAATTGTAGCTTTATAGACCTGCAATGGAATTCTAACTCAGGAGTGCCCTATCACTACTACATTCTGTTTATTTCCCATTCCTCTCACAGTCACAGAGGCAGACTCAAGTGCCAGAGATTCAGTTGCTGCTGCTGTGGATCGTTCCTCCTCCCGCAACAGTATCGAAAGTGGTAGAGTTATTAATGAGGGTAATGACCAGAAGCGTAGTCTGCACTCCTTCAATTTCTTATCCCTCTCTGCTACCTGGCTTCTGCAGAATAGCGGCGACTACAACTCTTTAGCTCCTATTTATCACACCTTCATTCTCCGATACGAGACAAAGGTCAGTACGATTGAGTTGCAGTTCCCTAACACATTTGTAAGGAGCTGCAGCTGGATTCAAATCGTCGAGCTTTAATCATATTATATAACATTTAACTTCGAGAGTTCAGACTTATAAATACGAATCAGATCTGCAGCTGAGATATGGGAGGTTAGTCACTGAATGAGGGTGATCTAATCGAAGTAAAATGATTGAAACGGGTCAGACCTTCTCGTGACACAGTGGGAGACCATTCAATCCGTCTATTCTGTCAGAGTAATTTCATTTATCATTGCTTCCCATTTTCCCAATGACATATTATCTCAGCAAAATCCGATTGAAGTCCAAAGCGCTCCGATGGACACGAAGAACACTTTTACAGTTATTAATAAATCTATACTGAATTTCCAATAGATATAGGAGTATAGTTTATCATCCGCTGTGAGCTGTGTCGGAAACAGTGTTGAGATGTGGCAGCATTACAGTCGAAAACTTAGAAGATATAACACAAATTACAAAGAAAAGTAAATAGAGCAATTGAGAAATGGTTTCTTGGACCATTCAGAAATCGGACGGCAGTGTCGTGGGGCTCATGTAAGTTTTCTTTGATGGCTGTAATGCGAAAAGGGCACTTATCGGATGACGAGGGCCCTCAATGACGTGTGCATCCTCCTTGAAGAACCGCATTTTCTGGAGTTTCACCATTCTCAACCGGCAGTGTGAGTTTTTCTTCCCGGATGTTCCATTCTCCCGCATCTCAAAGCAATTTGGGACATGACTCCTGTACTTGCGAAGAGTATTGCTAAGTCGTGGGATTGGGAAGGAAGATAGCGCGTAAGTGGGAATTTAATCGTCGGCAGTGACTCGGCGGGCCAAGGTGCTGTTCCATGATTTATCTCTCCTTACTATGCATCAGAGATTCAGGATGATGTGTCCAGCCCGAATATACCGACAATAGAGTTCATATCTGTCCTGATGCCATTCATGAGCAAGTAGTCTGACTGCTTCTACATGGTATTGTTTGGTGCTGATCATGATATTTCTTAAACGTCGCGAGAATGTTTATTTGTTCCACCCCATCAGGCATTCAAAGTAAATTTCAAAAAAAAAAAAAATCCCACAGTACAACCAATAAGAAAGATGCACCCAACGAAGCACCGACAAATAAACAAAAAAAGAGTATCAAATGTGTACCTCGCTATCAGGTGTGGGTAAACGTGCCAGTCGAGAGTCACCCGTTGAACAATAACAGATGGGAAGCTGCAACTGCATGTTAGATGAAAGGGGTTTTACTTTATGCCATGTGGGGAAAAATAGCAAAAACTGCCCAAAGTTGTGAAGAATAAAATTATTTGCAAATAGACAAATGAAATGATACATGAATGTACAGAAATATACAGAGGCTTTCTCTACGACACACGTGGTTGTTAATTTTCAATATATTATTCACCCACTGTCAGATCCACCTTCTCAGCAAAGCTAGACTGCATGCGTAGGATGTAGTGCGCCGGCTCCTACTAATCCAGGTATTATTTTAGGATGATCAAACTGTCCATCAGGCCTTTGGAGGCCGGTCTGCCGTCTACAAACCGATGTAAAACTGTGAATGAAAATAAATGAAACTATTTTGAAATCCTTATTTTAATGAGTTATAAACCTGCAGAGCACGTTAATTGAAGGGGTTGTATTGATTACACCAGCCAGCGATTGTTTTACGGTTGGGGCGTGTAAATGCTGAACTCCCAAGAACTGCAGAACGGGAGGGCAAAGAGTGCGGACTACAGGGGAAATTAGAACAGCGACAGAACAAGTGGAACTAACCGGACAAAGGAGCAAGTTTAACGGGAGGATTAGCATTGCCAAACTGTTCGGCCTCCTCTTCTAGACTGCACAAGGAGGGCAATCGAGAGAGACAGTTTGCCATGACGTTGTGCTGTCCTGCCTAATGATGGATATTCAACCGGATCCGTTGTAGAATCAGGTACCATCTCATGGTGCGGGAATTGTGGTCATTCCTGGAGTGGAGCGAGGTGAGACCTTGGTCTTCAGGATGAATACTCCACCTAACAGGTAGTACTAGAGGGTCTCCAAGGCCCTTTTATGGCAGTAGCTTCCTTATCAACAGTGGAACACCTTGTCCTCCGTGGTAACAGCTATAAACTAAAGCACAAATACCGGCGGTTCTTCTCCTTCTTTCATCTGGGCGGGACGGCTCCAATCCCCACTGCTAAGGCGCCGACGTGGATAGTGAAGAATTTGATGAAGTCTAGTTTGATGAGGTCCTGCCGGGAACACAAATTCTCCTTCAGTCGCAAAGACTTAATCCCATTCTATAATCCACCGGAACGATTCTCTGTAGATTTCAGAGTCGCTTCTGTTAGTAGGTCCGGCAAGCTGGCAAACTGAAGGATAACACGGCGATACCACCGATTAGCCCCAGGAAGGGCTGGACCTGTTTCTTCGCGTGGGTCCGGGGACTATTTGTGATGGCCTCCACCTTGTCGACAAGTAACTGAACTGGTCCTCGCCCTAGAATCTAGTCCAGGTACCGTGTCCTAACGCGGGCCTACTTTATTTGACATCTTTACCCAGCTGTGTCCGTTTACCCTGAAGCAATTGTAATCGCGTCAGAGAGTCGTATAATGATCTAGCACAGAACGAGACCCTTGACCTAACTTGTCCGTGCGGACGGAGATATCTATCCATTCTCGTCCCATCAGACTAGATTGTCTTTGCAAAGATTTATTTGCATACAGAACTCTAACTGAAGTTTAAAATGTTAATTGTAGCCGATTCCAGAACTTGCTTTGGCATCTCAGTGCATGTTACCATTCGCGTCTGACTGACTGCGTTTCCTCTTGCGTGCATTATAACATTTCCATCCGAGTTTACACCTATGTTTTACATAACCACAGGAAGAAAAAGACTGTAAAGATGTACCAGATCTACGTCCCTCGTGCATTCATAAACCTCTCCAAGGTCACTCATGCTACTAGCTTCCTGGTGAACTGTCCCAACCTATTCAGTCGACGTTCATAATTGAATGCATCCGGTCCGTGTAAAATCCTCGTGAAGGTCCTCTTCCGTCGTTCCAGTTTTGTGACATTTTTTTGAATTTCGGATTTCAGGACAGAAAAATATTTCAAGTAGACCGGAAACCGCTATGGTCGTTGAATTTTATTAAAATTAATCACAAAATTAATCACAAAATTTTATTAAAATTAAACACAAAATGCTGGAAAAGCCCAGAAGGACAGGCAGTTTAGATGTAAAAGAGTAAAAAATTAACGTTACAGGCCGGTACCCGTCATCAGGATTGAAAAAAAAAGTGAAGTTGGAGAAAGAAGGGTAGTGGGAGAGAAAGAAGTACTAGGTGATATGTGAAACTGGGAGAGGGGAGAGGTGCAGTAAAAAGCTGGGAAGTTGATAGGTGAATGGGATAAAGGGCTTGTGGGGGGAATATGAAAGGCGACAGCGAAGCCATGGAAGAAAAGGGAGGGGAAGAGCACGACAGGGAGGGGATAGGCAGGTACAGATATAATATGAAAGAGGGACACGGGAATGAGAATGCCGAATGGGGTGGTGGCAGTGTGTGGCAGTTACCCAGAGTTCTAGAAATCGATGTTCATGCCATCAGGTTGGAGGCTACGCAGACGGAATATCAGGTTTTGCTACTCGAACCTGAGTGTGGCCTCATCGCGGCCGTAGAGCAGGCAATGGACTTACAATGACGGAATGGGATGGAGAAGTGAAATGAGTGGCCACCGGAACTTTGTCTAATGAAGAGGGAACACAAAAATAAGCCCTATGTCATATCCATCCGCTTACCACTACGGGCGAGGCAGTGGTGAGTGGTTTAATAGAGTCATGCATTTACTGTCTGAGTTCAGTTGGTTAGGTGCTGCGCAATGGTATATATAGACCAAGCAGTCGGAGTTTGTTCACCAACGCCCAGTTTATATATAGGGATGACACAGAGTCGGAAGATGTGAAGACTCTACAGCTTGCGTTAAGAAATAGCAAGGCAAGAAATAGCAAGACCCTGACGGCAGTTATATACATGCCTCCAAACAGCAGGCGGGATGTGGATTACAATTTACAGCAGGAAATAGAAAATGCGTGTCAGAAGGGCGATGTCACGATAATGGTAGAAGATTTTATCATGGATGTGGACTGGGAAACCAGCTCAGTATTAGACCACAAGAGAAATAATTTGTAGAATGTCTACGGATAGATTTTCAGAACAGCTTGCTGTTGAGCCCACTGGAGTTCGGCTGTGCTGGTTTGGTTGTTGGGCAATGATCCGGAGGTGCTAAGAGAGCTTAATGTAAAGAAACCCTTGGTGAACAGTGATCCCAGTATGATCGAGTTCACTTTGAAATTTGTGAAGGAGAAACTAAATTCCAATATGTCGGTGTTTCAGTGGAATCAAATAAATTAAAACGGCATAAGAGTGGGACCGGCCAATGTTGACTGGAAAAGGACACTAGCAGGAAGGTCAGCAGAGCAGCAATGGCTGGAGTTTCTTCAAGAAATGAGGTAACTGATAGAGAGATATATTGCAAAGAAGAAGAAACTCGAATGGAAGAAGGAAGCTATCGTGGCGGACAATTAAGGTCAGAGCCAAAGTAAAATAAAAAGTGGGGACACACAAGGAAGCCAAAGTGCAGAGATATAACCACATAAATCCCTGAACAGTCTCAGTAAAGACAAGAAAAAACAAAACAATAGAATGAACGAAAGACTGGATAGAACAGGACGGGCAGCAACTAATGTGCAAAAACAAAGTAAACTGCGCAAATACATAAAGAACGTGAATTGATCATAATAATAACAATAATAATGATAAAACAAAGTTCACACAACCAAAGCTAAACTAAAACACAAACCAGAAAAATAAAATCATCAGTATAGAAGAAAAGGTTGACCAATGGAAGTGTATAGCCCTCCATGCAATACATCAGCACGGTCTGAACAGGCGAGATGTCAACAAGAACGTGCCGAATACCCGGCACACAGACAGAGACCTTGTCACAGAAAGAGAATGGTTTCTTACGAGCAATACAGGATCAGTGTTAACGCACACACAAGGGGAATATACACAATTGAAGACCAACACATTGAAGGTGATAAATGCAGAAAATATCAAGGTAAACTAGAAGCAATCCGACACACGATATGTTCCTGCAGCAATTTATTTCAATCTGATTATTTACACAGACACATTCAAGTGGCAAACGTCATTAAGGAAAAGCTTACTTTAAAATACAAACTCAAAAAGAAATCAAATTTTAATAAAAATTGCTACAGCGATATGAAAGTTATCAACGGTTGAATTTAATATAGAGAATGTACACATTATACAACTTGAAATCCTTCCTTTTCGCAGACATCCACGAAATAGAGGAAAACGCAAAAATTGAAGGACAGAAAATCTTACAACCCCAAAACTCTCCTCCCGCCTACCATATACAAGCAGTAGCATAAGTTTCAACCCTCCCGCCTCCCTCCACTTGCTGCAGATAAAGAATCAACCGTAGACCAGCAACCATGAAAGCAAATCTTCATCGGCGAGTAATCGTGTCTGCCTCTGGGCCGCACCCCTTTGGCGCACATCTTCCAGGCCGCAGTTGGGGACATCAAAAAGTCAGGCCGATATGCGAAATCCGAAAGCGAGAACCCACTGCCCATGAGGAAGTAGATTGATTTGGAACAGTAGATCACCGTCTCCGGGACGATGCCAGCCGCCTTGAAAAAAAAAAGACAAACACTTGAGAAGAGATGACTAAAGCTGTTTCGTCCAGGTCCAGAAAAACCATTGGACATATTTTTAGCTCCTTCTACTCCTGTTGCAGTGAGGATGGCAAAATATAATTCAAATGTGGAATTATGTATGAGAGTGTTGAATATTGGGACGGAATCTAAGACTACGAATAGTTAACTTTTCTGAAAATTTTCTATATTTCCCATTAAGAGGAAACAAAGAGGTAACCTCGCTTGAGAAATAATGAATGGAAGGCGACCTCATCAGCCCGGTAACCGCATCGCAAACAGACATAAATTGGGCTTGGTGCTCTGAGTTGAAGGAATGCCAGGATGGTAAGATGAAAATTGTCCAATTCAAACATTGTCTTGATTGGCACCTTAACTCCTGGCAAACTGGACCCATCGGATTTAAGACCATATGATATTGGAGCAGAATTAGATCACTCAACCCTTTGAGTCTGGTCTGCCATTCCATCATGGCTAATTCTGGAACCCACTTAACCCCATACACCTGCCTTCTCTCCATACCCTTTCTTACGTTGAACAATCGGGAAACTGCTTACAGCAGCTTTAAATATACACTCCTTCACTGCAGTATGTGGATGTGTATTCTGAAGATTCACTATCTCTGGATAAAAAAGTATACTCCCCTTACCTCTGTTCTAATAGAACTCTCCTTACTTCTGTCCTAAAAGGGTCACCCGTCTCTTTTGAGGCAGTGGCATCTGGTTCTGGATACCTCCACCACAGGGAATACCCCCTCCATGTCCTTTCAACATTTGGTAGGTTTCAATGAGATCCACCCGCATTCTTCTTAATTCTAGTGAATACATGCCCAGCGCTGCCAAGCGATACTCAAATGTTAATCCCTTCATTCCCAGAATAATTCATTTGAACCTCCTCTGGACTCTCTCCAATGACAACATATCCTTTCTGAGATACGGGGCCCAAAACTGTTGACAATACCCTACGTTCGGTCTGACGAGTGCTTTATAAAACTTCGTTTTATCTTCTTGCTTTAGCTTTCTTTACCACAGAGTCAACCTGCAAATGAACCCTCTGGGAGTCCTGCACGCAGTCTCCCATGTCTCTCTGCATCTCCGATGATTGAAAAGTATATCTACTAATTGTTCTGCTTTATTGTTCCTTTTACCAAAATGCATTATGGTAGATTTTCCAACACTGTATTCAATCTGCCATTTTTTGCCCATTCATCCAATTTGCCTAAATTCTGCAGCAACACATTACCTCCTTAGCAATTCCTTACTCTTCTACCTAGCATTGTATCATACACAAACTTTGCGACAAAACCATCAATTCCATTACCTATCAGCCATTCCTCTGTCCAGGCCAATATCTTTCCTGTAATGCCTTAGGATTTCATCTTTTTAAGCAGCCTCCTGGTGGCACCTTATCAAGTGCCCTCTGAAAGCCCAAGTAAGTGACATCCACTGCCTCTCCTTTGTCCACCCTGCCTGTTACTTCCTCGGAGAACTCTAACCGTTTTGTCAGGCAATATTTCTCTTGACAAAAACCATGCTAGCTTTGACTTAGGTTCATTATTGCCCAAGTACCCCGAAATCTTATCCTTAATAATAGACTCCAACGCAATCTCAAGCACTGAGTTTAGGATAACTGGTCTATATTCTTTCCTTTAGCCCTCCCCACATGGTAAAGAGTAGGTTGACATTTGCAATCTTGCAATCCTCCGATACCATACCACAATCAAGTGATTCTTGAAATATCAGGACCAATGCATCGACTGTCTCTTCAGCAACACCTCTCACGTCTCTGGGATGTAGTCCATGTGGTCCAGCTGACTGATCCACCTTGGGAACTTTGAGTTTGTCTTGCACGTTGTCATTTAGAAAATCAATGGCAATCACTCCTGCACCCTGACACTCACAGACCACTGGCACACTGCTCGTGTCTACATTAGTGAAGACCGATGCAAAGTACTCATTAGGTTCATACGCTATTCCTTGTTCTGCCATTAGTACATCTCCAGCATCATTTTCCAGTGGTCCAACATCAACTCTTACTGCCCTTTTACTCTTCACATAACTGAAAATAATTTCCATTATCTTCCGTGGCTACTTTGCCCTTACATTTAATCATTCTCCTTCTTACAGCTTTTTTCAGTTGGCCTTTGTTGAATTTTAAAAGCTTCCCAATCATTAGACTTCCTAATCTATTTTGCTACCTCATATGCCCTTTCCTTTCGCTTTTATGCAGTCCGTAACTTCTCTTGTCAGCCAAGGTTGCCAACTCCCGCATTCTGAGAACGTATTAACTGATCAGGGAAAAGAGGATCGTCTGCGTAGGCGCGTGACGTAGTGCGCCAAACGTTTAACAAGGAGAGGAATTTTTCAACGGTCTTTTAAATCGAAGCAGGAAGCAGAGAGAGAAGAAATAAAGGCATCTCTGAGAGAAGCTGTTTTTTTTTTTTAAACTGATCAGGCAAAAGAGGTAGACGGAACAGGCGCGTGACGTAGCGCACCAAAGGTTTAAAAAGAAGGCCGCCATGTACAGTGGCCATCGTCGGAGTGGACTGAGGTTGAGTGGGACAGCTTTGGCTCAATCAGGCTTCGGCGAGAACTGGTAGAGGCGAGGTTTGAACGAGGCACAACTGCGCAAACGTGTGTAAGTCGTCCTCTGAGATCAGCGGGAGAATTTAAAAAGCGAGCAGAGTCTGAGGACGAGCTTCACTCCAAGTGAGGTAAGGCCGGGTAAGCTCCTTTAATTAATATAACTAGCTTATGAGTAGGTAATGGAGGCTGCAGTTAGGGCAGCTGAGTGCTCTGTTTGCAGTTTATGGGAAGTCAGGGCGATCACAATTGTCCCTGATGACTGCACCTTCAAAAGGTGCATGCAGCTGCAGCATCTCCTGACGAACCATGTTAGGGAACTGGAGCTGAAGCTGGATGAGCTGCGGATCATTCGGGAGGCAGAGGCAGAAATAAACAGGGAGATAGTCACCCCTAAAAGTCAGGAGACAGGTAGCTGGGGGACTGTCAGGAGAGGGAAGGGAATTAGACAGAATGAGCAGAGCCGTTCCTATCAATAATAAGTATACCGTTGTGGATACTGTTGGTGGGGACGACCTACCAGGGACATGATGCAGTGGTTGCATCTCTGGCACCGAGACCGGACCCTCAGCTCAGAAGGGAAGGAGGGAAAAGGAGAGTGCAGTAGTGTTAGGGGATTCTACAGTTAGGGCAACAGATAGCAGACTCCGTGGAAGAGATCGAAAATATCGGATGGTCTGTTGCCTAGCTGGTGACAGGGTCCGCGATATCTTGGATCGAGTTCTCAGTATTCTCAGGAGGGAGGGTCAGCAGCGGGAATTCGTGGTAAATGTAGGGATCAATGACGCGGGTAGGAAGAGTGAGGAAGTCCTGAAAGGTGAGTTTAAGGATCTAGGCGCCAAGTTAAGGGACCGGACCTCCAGGATAGCAGTCTCAGGATTGCTACCAGTGCCACGTGCAGGTGGATTTGGAAATAGTAGGATAAGGCAGATCAACATGTGGCTGAATACATGGTTTAGGAGGGAGCGCTTCAGATTTATAGATAATTGGACAGTTTTCCAGGGAAGGTGGGACATATTCCGGCGGGATGTTTTACATCTAAACTGGAGGGGGACAAATATTCTTGCAGGCAGATTTTCTAGAAAGTCTCCAGTGGATTTAAACTAGATACAAGGGGGAGGGGAACCAGGTTGTAGGAACAGATGTATGGGGAAAGGAAGAAAAAGAAAATAGTAATGTTGTTTGCACCATGAGAGTTAGACAGAGAGGAAGTGGTGGAGAATTTCTTAAATGAATGCATTTTAAAGCTAGGAGCATTGTAAAAAGGTGGATGAGCTTAGAGCATGGATTAATATCTGGAAATATGATGTAGTAGCTATTAGTGAAGCTTAGTTGCATGAGGTGTGTGATTGGCAACTAAATATTCCTGGATTTCGTTGATTCAGGTGATAGGTACGATGGGACAAGAGGGGGAGGTGTTGCGTTGCTTGTCAGAGAAAATATTACAGCGGTGCTCTGGCAGAATAGATTAAAGTGCTTGTTTAGGGAGACTACTTGGGCGCAATTGAGAAATGGGAAAGGAAAGAAACAGCTACGTGTGGAGTGAAAAGAGATGTGGGTGGGGGGGATTTTGAACAATTTATTTTCTTCGGTATTCACTAAGGAGAAGGATATTGAATTGTCTAAGGTGCAGGGAAGCAAGTAGGGAAGTTATCAAACTATGACGATTAAAGAGGAGGAAGTACTGGCGCTTTAAAGGAATATAAAAATGGATAAATCTCCCGGCCCTGACAAGATTTTCCCTTGGGCCTTGTGGGAAGTAAGTTTAGCGATAGCAGGGGCTTGACAGAAATATTTGAAAAGTAATTAGAAACAGTGATGGTGCCGAAGGTTTGGCGTATGTCTCATGTTGTTCCATTGTTTAAAACGTTTTCTAAGAGTAAATCTCGCAATTATAGGCCTGTCAAAGTGACGTCAGTGGTGGGTAAATTAATGGAAAATATTCTTAGAGATGGTACATATGGTTATCGGGATAGACAGGGTCTGATCAGGAACAGTCAGCATGTATTTGCGCGTGGTAGCTCATGTTTGACAAATCTTATTGAAATTTTTGAACAGGTTACTAGGAAAGGTGACGAGGGTAAAGCAGTGGATGTTGCTATATGGACTTCAGTAAGACCTTTGACATGGTTGCGCAAGGATGGTTAGTTAGGAAGATTCAATCTTTAGGTGTTACTATTGAGGTAGTAAAATGGATTCAGCAGTGGCTGGATGGGAGATACCAGAGAATAGTGGTGGATAACTGTCTGTAAGGATGGAGGGCGGTGGCTAGTGGTGTGCCTCAGGGATCTGTACTGGGTCCAAAGCTGTTTGTTATATATATTAATGATCTGGATGATGGGGTGGTCAATTGGATTAGGAAGTATGCAGATGATACTAAGATAGGTGGCGTTGTGGGCAATGAACAAGGTTTTCAAAGCTTGCAGAGAGATTTAGGCCAATTAGAAGAGCTGGCAGAGCGATGGCAGATGGAGTTTAATGCTGATAAGTGTGAGCTGGTAGGAATAATCAAAATAGGACGTACATGGTAAATGGTAGGTCATTGAAGAACAGAGCGAGCTAGGAATAATCGTGCATAGTTCCTTAAGGTGGAATCTCATGTGGATGGGGTGGTGAAGAAAGCTTTTGGTATGCTGGCCTTTATAAATCAGTGCATTGAGTATAGGAGTTGGGATGCAATGTTAAAATTGTACAAGGCATTGGTAAGGCCGAATTTGGAGAATTGTATACAGCTCTGATCACCGAATTATAGGAAAGATGTCAACTCTAATAGAGAGAGCACAGAGAAGATTTACTAGAATGATACCCGGGTTCCAGCACCTAAGTTACAGAGAAAGGTTGAATAAGTTAGGTCTTTGTTCTTTGAAACGTAGAAGGTTGAGGGGGGACTTGATAGAGGTATTTAAAATTATGAGGGGTATAGATAGTGTTGACGTGGATCGGCTTTTCCCATTGAGATTAGGGGAGATTCAAACAAGGAGGACATGAGTTGAGAGTTAGGGGGCAAAAGTTTAAGGGTAACACGAGTAGGAATTTCTTTACTTGAAGAGTGGTAGCTGTGTGGAACGAGCTTCCAGTGGAAGTGGTAGAGGTAGGTTCGATATTGTCAAGTAATGTAAAATTGTATGTGTATATGGACAGGAAAGGAATGGAGGGTCGTGGGTTGAGTGCCGTTCGGTGAGACTAGGTGAGAATAAGCGTTCGGCACGGATTAGAAAGGCCGAGATGGCCTGTTTCTGTGCTGTAATTGTTATATGGTTATACGGTATTACGCTGTGGGGCATATCTATCCTGCGCCTTGGGAACTGTTTCCAGAACCATCAGACATTTCTGTTCTGCCGTCATCCCCACCATTATCCTCCTCCAGTCCATCTGGGCAAGGCCGAACTCATTCTGAAGTACCCCATTAAAATGATGAATTTACCCTTATTACTTTCCTTTTCCTGCTTCCCATCACAACGCCTCATCTTGGCTACTCTTTGGAGTCCTTATAATGATTCCCATCAGTTTGTTTAAGCCTGCAGTTTCCAAACTCCACCCACAAAGATTCCAAATTCTGACGCTGTCTCCTCTTTCTAGTGATTTAAATCTTTCTCCTACCAACAGAGCCATGTCACCGCCTATGCGTTTGCTGCCTGTCCTTTCAATCGAAATCATATCATTTGATGTTCAGCTCTTCTTTCAGTGATGACGCAGTGATGCGCACAAAATCATACCGATCAGTCTCTAATTGGGCCACGAGTGTGTCCACCTCATTCTGAATGCTGCCCACATTTAAATACACGTTCTGTCCTTCACTCTTCTCATTTTTGAAGTTTCCCTCTACAGGTTAACTCTGGTTCAGTCACCCTTTTATGCGACTCATGTAGCCCTGTGGTGACTACATTCTTGGTCGTATCGCATATTCACTTTCCCTAACAAGCCGGAAGTCATGGAGCTGCAGATCCAGTGCCAGAACACGGTCTCTAAGGGGTTGCATCTGAATGCAACTGGTGGAGATGTGACCATGGAGGAGATCCCGGAAATTCTACAACTGACACCCAGAATAGAACACTGGCCCTGCAGACATACCCCCTAATATATATAGAGAGATAAATAAGAAAAAATATTATAAGTAAGGAATGAACTTACCAGGAACCCATTGTCCCTTCTACAGCTTGAGGTCTGCAGAGCCCATTCTATCATCTCCTTGCGCTTGAAAGGTTTCTTTCTTCCCCTGAGGAGAATGTTCAAATTTTTCAGTGAATCAGTAGGATCTCAATCTGTACATTAACGTTTGAAAACCAGTCTATTGACAGATGAGCAGTTGCAACAAGCAGTAACAATAAATTGCTCACAGTCGGACTGGAATATTTCTATGGGAGCAACGAAGGCGCAAGCGGTTAGCGGGACGGTATTACAGACTGAAGGGGCCTGTTCAGAGCTGCATTGTGAAGTAAATAAAATAAATAAATAATAGAAAACATCTGTCGCCTGAGCGCTGTTAATTACAGATGCAGGCCGTTAAACGACAGTAAGACAGTTGTGTTCAAATCAAAGTGGAATCGGCTTCTTTCACGAGCATCTGAACGTGACCTAAGAAAATAATCAAAGCTAAACTGTTGGGCTCACAGACTCATCGAAACAAACGCAAGAACTTTGAACAAGTTTATATTTAGAACGGAACGGAGATAACATCAATAACTATTGCAGCAGGGAATGTTTCAATCAGGGGAAGCATATACAGCAATTGTCTCTGTTGAGCAATCACTACTATATCCAACAGGAGTAAATACAAAAGTTGAGGTGAGGAACCAAATCTGCAGGCAA
The DNA here is from genome assembly GCF_030144855.1 of Hypanus sabinus. NCBI lineage: Eukaryota > Metazoa > Chordata > Chondrichthyes > Myliobatiformes > Dasyatidae > Hypanus > Hypanus sabinus. Next base: position 28,478 of record NW_026779653.1, read on the forward strand.
TACTCATGCTATGCTCCAGAAAGGACACATACAATTCTAATTAAATATCTAGAGGCCACCATTTAATCAGACAAGCAGGTTATTTGGAACAACTATTAAAAAAACATGAACTTACCGAAGGAATTGCTGGGATGCCTTTAGTTTATTTGGGACATCGTGTCGATAAATAGGCCAAAGCGTAGTGGTCACAATATCTCCCAAATAAACGGAACACAATGCATTTGGACTTCTGCTCCAACTTTCTTGATTCAGAGAACACATTATTTCTACCTATATTCTGACAGTACAATGAATCTGTTGGCTCTCTGTATTCTGTATAGGACAATAAAAGCCAGTGGAACTTCACTGTGCCTCAGACTGAACATTCAACAAACCATTCAAAAATGTATTTTTCGACAGAATGTTCAGTAATTCTGCGTTGTATTCATAAGTGGAAAAACTCTGTCTTACACATTGTAAAATATAACCAGCCATGGTCTATGTCGGTCTATTTGTAAAAACAAAAAAAAATCCCTTTTACATCTTCACAGCTGCTCTCATTTCCACTTCCAATGCGAGCGATTAAATCCCTTTGGATTATTTTGAACTGATCTGAATCAGATCACCAACAAGTTCTCAAACAGCAAAAATTAAGAGTAAATAACGCTTCGCCAGTGACATCATAGAGTAACGCAGACGATGCCTCACAGACTTCGGTACCGGGTTCGACCTCGAATTCTAGCGCTGGCTTTAGGCAATTTCAACACCCCAACACTGCTCCCATGCTTCAACTTTCCTCTCACATTTCATTTCAAAAGCTAGGGGTGCTAATAAATCCATCTCACTCGCACAGAAGTCTATTTATGAAAACGTGTAATAATGTCGATTCTGCAGTTCTGCAAAAGCAGAAGGAGCGCAAACACTCACCAGCTGAGTCAGTGAAAATGGAAATGGTAAGAAGGTCGACATTTCAGATCAGATTCATTCCCATAGGGGCTGATGGAACTCCTGAGTGATTCTAGCATTTTCCATATACTCCTTTGCTGCGCAAAAAGTGCGATCTGCTTTTTCTGTTCCCTCACGTTTCTAACTGAGCGACAGGCATACACTTTCTGCAGTATTCTGTTCCTTTTGTTGAGAGAGCACAATGCTGATTCCTGGTATTGGATTCTGAACGCAGTTCATCGTGTACTCACAAGATTGTGAGCACATTGCAAAGTCACTTTCGTTCTAATAATATCATAAAACGACAAATAAAATATATTTCAAATCTCGTGGAAATCTAGATGTCACACAATACTTACATACGATATTGACATTCGGTCCGAACTTAGTAGGCGGAGCTGCCCTGAAAGAAACACAGATTTACAATTCAACTTAATTTATTTGGCAAATACTGCAAAGATATTGAGGTGGGGGGAAAGAAATTGCAGAAGATCTACCTGGTTGATAAGTGACTGCTCAATTAGTGAGTTGTCCCCAACAGGACAGATGTGATTAAACGAGAATAACGTGCAATTGTGAACGTTAGATGGAGAGAGGAAGTGCGGTTCATTTTACTGACGCAACCGATTTAAGTACGTCACTCCTTGACGTGCCCGAGGTTACTCTGTGACTATGCTGTAAATGCATAGAACTAGAGTACAGATATTGTCCAGAGGAGCATGTTGGATGGGAAGAGCAGAAGTAAGGCAGTCCCTGTCACAGCACAGGTTTCACAACGGAGGAAGCGCCAGTTAGCCGCATACTGTTTACATTGTTTACTTGTGTCGTAAATGTCATCTATTATTTGCGTATTTATATGTGGCAATGTATGATTTACATGTGATGTGCGTGTTACAAAATATGTACTGCACTGCACACCTTGGTCCGGAGGAACATTGTTTCATTTGGCTGTATACATGTAGATGGTTGAAATGACAATAAAATTGAACTTGCCTTGAATGGGGAAATCACACGACGGCCAGAGGTGCACCATATCAGATCGAGGCAGAAAGCGCACGTGTAAAGATTGTGGTTTGAAAAGTGTAGCGAAAGGGGAGTTCAAGCAGTATTGAGGGGAAAACGGGAAGTAAAATGAATTAACAAGTAAAGGTAGAAGTACATAAAGATCCCACAAAGGAGTGAAAACCAATAACAACTGGGAAGGCAAGTATTGAAGATAATCAGCAAGGATTGATTATAAACAATATCTGATCGATTGTGACAATGTGGTGAGTGTATATGCGGATGAATGAACGTGCAGTCAAACAACTGGGTCTCCTATGTGCGGGAAGCATCTTCATTTGGTTGCGGACTTTCAACTGTGCATGTCTTTCGTTTCGGCGGACACGGTTTGTGGATCTCATTCCCTAAAGCTGTGCATCCTGTATCTTCACTGACATGAATCAGTAAAAAAGTTGAATCATGCTGCTCCGTTGCTGCTCTTACCCCGCGGAAACATATCAAGAGGGGCTAGTGTGGAGTATGTAATATACTTGTAGAGATGCTTGGGGAGCTGCTACTGGGGACAATGATTAAACTGGAAATCATTTGCGTCATAATAACATCTCTACAATTGATACTCCAGAATATCAGTTAAAAGTGTTCTGAGATGATGATCAGAATTCTAATTCTTTCCCCAACATTTGAATACGAATGTTATATCCATTTAGTTCTGCCAAATGCATGATCTCACCTCAATACTCTGCAGCCTCTGCACTTCCCTGTAAATTAGGAGGTGGTTTTAAACAGTTAAAAGAGATGCAATTAACAGCAATATAGAGAACTGTATGCTTGCATGGACATTTGCAATTTCTGCTTCTTGGCACAGAATAACAAACTGACCAAATCCACAATTGCTTGGGAAAAATAAACGTGGCCCGTAAGGTGAAAATGAGGCTGAAATTAAAGCAACTAGAAAAAATAAACAAAGGTGTTAATACATGACATAGATACAGGAAGGGAGAGGGGGAGGCGAGGGGAAAGAGGGGGAGAGAGGGGAGAGAGGGAAGAGAGGGGAGATATATATGCTAGTGCGTGTGTATAAAAGAGAGAGAGGTGTGTTTATGCGTGTGTGAGCGAGAGACAGTGAGTATATATGGTCTTTTGTGAGTTAGTGTTTGTGTGTGTGCGTGAGAGAGAAAGAGAGACAGAGAGTGATAGAGATTGAAAGTATATGTGTGCGTGTGTATGAGAGCGGGAGATAGAGGAGTGGAAAAAGTTGACAGTGAGTGAGAAGGAGTCCGTGTGTGAGACAAAGTGTGAATGTGTGTGTGTGTGTGTGTGTGTGTCTGATGGGTATATATAAAATAGTGAACTGACAATGTCATAGATGCTCAAAATGAAAACACAGCTAGATTATGCATCTACCTGACATGGATTTGACAAGTGTGGAAACCCGAGACTGTCAACTAAGGTGCCTACTGATTTGGACTGATTTTGAGAGATATCGTATTAAAATATGATGTCTGCATGTCTGCATGTTGTTAATACAATTAGTGTGTAGCTAGGCATAATGCGAATGCAATCTATAAATTTGCTGATGGTAGAACTATTGTTGGCAGCATTTCAGATCGTGATGCAAGAGCGTACAGGAGCGAGATATACCAGTTAGTTGAGTTGAGTTGTGTCGCAGCAGCAGCCTTTTACTGAACGTCAGCAAGACTAAAGAGCTGATTGTAGACATCAGAAAGGATAAGTTGAGCTTCCATAAACCAGTCCTCACAGAGTGATCAGAAGTGGATAGTGTGAACAACTTCAAATACTTGGGTATCAACATCTGAGGAACAAACTTGGACACAATATATCGGAGCAGCTAAATTTCACTCGGTCGTCTATATCATAAATCCAAAATGTAATATAGTGAATATTATTTGCCCAATAATAAAATGTAAAGTTTGGTAAAGCCAGTCCTCCAACTTTTTCTTGATTTTTGCAATAAAAGTTTATTCACTCTAGAGCCTTTATTATTCCAAACATAAGACAAAATCAGAGAATCTATTTTATCAAAAAATGTTTTTGGAACAAAAGAGGGAACTGCTTGAAACATATATTAAAAATTCGGTAGAATAACCATTTTTACAGCATTTATTTGACCTATCAATGACATCGACATAGGTGACCATTTGGAAAACGCCTGTTGAGTATATTCAACTAAAGGGAAGAAATTATACCTATATAGGTCTTTAAAATTTTTTGTAATTTTTTACCAAGGTAAGTAAAATGTTTTTTTGGCAATATTGAAAGGAATTTGATCATAATAATCAAAATAATTATTAATAGGAAATAATTCACTTTTATGTAAATTGTTTATATCCAGAAAAAGTACCAAATTCCATAAATATAGATAACATAGAAGGAATAGATTTCTTAGGATTTGAAATGTAAACTAATAAATCATCCGCGTATAACAAAACTTTATGTAATTTATTCCCTTTCCTAATACTCTGCACAGAATTAGAATCCCTAAGAGCAATAGCAAGTGGTTTTAAAGCCAAATTAAATAATAAAAGGCTAAGAGGACAGCGCTGACGGGTACCTCTATATAATCTAAGGTAAGGAGACTTTTGATTATTAGTTAGAACCTCAGCTACCGGGGCATGATAAATCAATTTAATCCAGGAATTAAATCCTGGACCAAAACAGAACTTCTTCAAAACCTGAAATAGATCAAGCCACTCCACCCTATCAAAGGCTTTCTCTGCATCCTAAGATACAATACCTTCAGATTCTTTGGCTGAGGGGGAATAAATAATATTTAATAATTTTCGAATATTAAAATGTGAGTACCTATTTTTAATAAATCCTGTTTGATCGTTTGAGATTACATTAGGCAAGATACTCTCAAGCCTATTTGCTAGAATCTTAGAGAGGATTTTAAAATCTACGTTCAGTAAAGAAATAGGACTATAGGATAGACATTCCAGTGGGTCTTTTCCGTTTTTTGGAATCAATGAAATTAGTGCTTCATAAAAAGTTTTAGTAAGGTTCCCAGAGGATATAGAATCGGTGAATATTCTACATGTAGATAGCCTCTGCTATCTCCTCTTGTTTAATAGGTGCATCTAACATATCAACACCTTGAATCGAAATTTGAGGTATGTTTAACCTTTGCAAAAATCTATTGATAGTAATATAACTATCAGAGAATTCAGATTTATAAATATTAGAATAAAAGTCCATAAATATCTTATTAATTTCTTAAGGATCATAAGGACCAAGATCGCGTTTCATGGTTACAGCTGGACGAATATTCAGTATTGGAGTTTTCGTTAGCTTCTTTATTAGGAGCTCCTCTTCAGTTTTCGCTCTCCAATATAGGTAGACAAGCTCTTAACCATATTGTTAAACATACTTAAAAATTTGGTTTCAATTTCGTAGATTTTTTGAATTAAATTATTTTTTAGTTTCTAGTAATATTTTTTCTAATTTCTTTTTGAAACCATCAAATTTGGATAAGGCTTTTCTAACATGGAACATTAAGAGAGTAAAAACTTTTTTAGATTTGTTTTTACAAAACTGTTTAATGTCTTTTTCAAAGTTAATGGATAAATATGATATCTCTAATACAAATTTTTTTTTCAGGTATTTACAGGTTAGGAATTTTTTCCGTGATTTTTTTTTTTACCAAATTACCCCTTGACCTGCAATTTAAATTTGGCATATGTTATTTTTCAGTTTAAACCTTTCCAAAAACGATTAATTACTATCATTTATGAACAGTTAATGAATGCTCGCACGTCTCCTAATGATAGGATTCAATGCACCTGGGAAGTACAACTTCAACATTCACTCTCAGATAACCAATGGAGTAAAATTTATCATTTAGTCAATAATTCATCTATCTGTGCATGCCATATTTTAATTCAGTTTAAGATAGTACGCAGGGCCCATATGTCCAAAGAAAAATTTGGCACATATTTTTTCCTAACATATACCCTAATTGTGACAGATGTAACGCAGAAGTGGCTACTCTAACCCATATGTTTTGGTCACGTGTAAGTTTAAATAATTTTTGGAGGGATGTGTTTGGAATATTATCTAAAGTTATAGATATGGATGTTCAACCTAATCCAATTACAACAATTTTTGGGATTATTCCAGAGGAAGCAAGCAAAGCTTCTGCTTCCGCCCAACTTGTGATAGCTTTTTCAACTTTACTGGCTAGGAGAGCTATTTTGCTACACTGGAAAGAATCTAACTCGCCCACTGTTTTCCATTGGCTCTCCTCCATTATGTCATGTCTGAGTTTGGAGAAAATTAGAAGCCGGACATTTGATAGATCCTTTGATTTTGAACAAGTCTGGCGACCATTTATTCAATATTTTCACATGATTTAATTTATTTTTATTTATTTATTTTTCTTTGTTCTCTTTGGAGAAAATCCTTATCCATGAAGGTTCGGAAATGACTGGAAGGATGTGTTTCATTTTCTCTTTCTTTTTTAAAATGTTTTCCTGAATTGGGCTGCCCAATCTTTCTTTTTCTTTCTCTTTTTTTTTTGTTTCAGTTTAATTAGTGGGGTTTTACTTTCTTTATCAATAAAATTTCAATTTTTTTTACGATTGCTGTGAGGAGTTGTAATTTCTTTCTGATCATTGTATATATAACAGCATAATATATTACCTATTTGATTTTGATATTATATACTTTCTGTATTTACTATTGCTGTTTCTATGTCTTTTATATTATCTAGTTGTTAAACTCCTCTTTCGATTTGTATATTCTTTATTTGAAAATCAATAAAAAAGGATTAAAAATGAAATGAAATTTCACTCGGAGTTTGAGGAGGTTTGGATTGTTAACTGAAACACTCAAACTTCTACAAATTAACTGTGGAGATCATTCTTACTGATTGCATAGCGGTCAGTAAGGGCGTGGGGTGGGGCTACTGCACACGTTTGAAGTAAGTTGCAGAAACTTATAAAATTAGTCAGTTCCATACTGGGTACTGCCTACCAACATCTTCAAGCAGTAGTGCCATGCGAAGGCAGCACCCATGATTAAGGACCCCCGCTATCCAGGACATGCCTTCTGCTCATTGTACTCGGCGGGGATGAGGTAGTGAAGCCTGAAAGAGCGCACTCTATAACTTAGCTTCATTCCTCTGCCAATCCGATTTCTAAATGCACTTTGACCACATGAATACTACCTCACCACGTTTCTATTTCCGTTTTTCTTTCTCGCACTATGCATTTTAATTTAACTATTTAGTCGAGACAAACACACACACATATGTGTTTTCTGTATTTTCTGTAAAAAAGTTTTTTTCGCTATCATTATTTATCATATTTCATTGTACTGCTGCCATAAAGTTCGAAAATTCCATGTCGTACGCCGCTGATATTAAACCCGAGTCTGATTTTGAACGACTGTCCTTAAATTGTGCATTCTTATGCTAAATCTCATCATTATATTAAATATCCTGTAAATTCAACCTTTCGTATTTCGCATGGCCGTTCATTATCTTTTCCCAATTAGGGTCCACATTTAGGCAATTAGAGCTAGGCCGTTGCAAGAGGGATTAAAAAGAGGAAACAATCTTCCTCTTGCTTGCTGGACCGTTGGTGGTGTCGCCTACCTTTATTCCAGCAGTAAACGCCCAATACTCGAAGCATTAAGATTAAGGTCACGACGGGGAAAACTGGAATCCACGGCAGAATCGACTTCACTAAAAAAGATAAATAGGCGAGGTTAGTTCAGGATATCTGTTGCAGACATACGCTTTCGGCAAGAATGCAGAATAAAGTGAGGCATCTATTGAAAAAAATCAGAATTGACTGTTGGTGCCGGTCTTTTCAGGATTCTGTAGTTTTCTTATAATATTCTGAAGTATTTCACGTGCAGAAGATAAACTTCTACTTTTCGGGTCATAGTTCATTCCCCAAGGAGGCAAAATCTCACATCATTTTATTACGGTTCACTTGTGTCCAGTCATTTCTTTAATGAGTTTTTGTTTACTAAAAGAAAAATACATTGAAACTCTTGGTAACGCGTTCTAGACGGCTAACACGCTTATCGGTATTAAGAACAATTGATATAAAAGTAACTTCGTTATTAATCGAGTAACGCCGCATTAGAGGGAAAGTGGATGAAACATGCGGGCAGTCCAGCGCAGATATTACGGATATCATGTGACATTATTTAAGCATCAGCGGTGAATAAACCCTTCAGGCACTTGCAGCCATATTGCCCAGCAACTCCGACACCCAGAACCGTCAGAGCGTCGCACTAATTGCTACACTACTGTGGCGGGAACGGGGAAAATAATGGTGAGGCTAGAGGGAAGATGAAAAAGAGAGAAGGAGAAGAGAAGGGCAAGACAGCAGTCCAGCTGCAGTTTGAAAGCAGTCTAACCCCACTAAGAGTTAATTTCCCAGCAAATTGGACACCCATAATTTCAAGAAAAAGCCAGAATATCCACGCAGATAGTTCAATGGAACTTGTGTCATTTCTTGCGGGTGCCTGCGGTATGATTTGACTGATTTCAGTGGACCAGGTTAAGCCATTTACAAAAAAATCTGGAAGGTTTTTTTCGAATTTACGCCTTCCTGGAAGCTAAAGTTTAGCTGCATGGCTGGTTTAAATAAACTTACCGTTTAAAGAGAGAAGCACAGGATTACTGTGCGATGACATTAGATACCTGTCTCCATCCAATAATTGATAGCCACATGTGTAATTTCCACTATTTCCTGGTTCTACATTCTGGATGGTGAAAGTGGCCGATTGGTTCTGTGCATCTGTACTCTGGAGAACCGTGTCATTCAATCGAACGCCGTTCTTGTATAAGTAGAATGTTCCGACCGAGATCTTTTTCCTGGATGTGCAGTTGAACATAACATTTTCACCTTGAGCAATATAACCGGAGGCTAGTGATATGATAGGTCTGGGCAGATCTATCAACGGAAGACAAAACACAGAGAAGCCACATTTAAACTTGAAAGATCAAAGTATATTTTTATCAAATAATGTATATATTATACAACCTTAGGATCTGTCTTTTAATATGGAGCCAGAAAACAAGAAATCCGAAATATTTCATCTTCTCCTCTCATTGTTCTTCCCAGCTTAATGATGCATTACACCCAGCTTCTGTTCCAGAGTGCAAATCAGACGAAAAGTACTCTGAGCTGTGCTTTCTCATCCATGCCCAGTAACCCTTTTAATGTGAATTACTGCACCTTCCAATTACATTAGTTTAATTCTCATCATCTCTCTCTGTATCCCATACTTCATGCAACGCAGAATTACACGCTCTACTGACTCCTCTTCCTGACATTCCTCACACAATCCTGCCTGGTGCTTCCTTATCCTTTTTAATGTTTTGTGTAGTGCACAGTGCCCCAGCCTTAACGTAGGCCACACAGTTTCCTGTCTTCTGTATCCACTGGCTACCCCGATACCTGTAGCACTCTTTCGTATCTGATATAAATGCTCCCCTTTCCCCTTTCTGTCCCATCTTTCTTGCTACATTGGGTGATTTTTCCCCAGATTACACACTTAGTCTCTGCTTTGTTAATGTGCAATTCTATATTTTCTTTCTTTAGCGCCCTCTTTGCCAACTCATCCACCCGCTCATTCCCCTTCCCCCCTACAAGAGCTGGAACCCATAGAAATGTTACCTGACATCCCTGATCTCAACTCTTGTGACTGACTGAAGAACTTACATGCTGCCGGTTGTTTGAATGAAAATACCTTAAAATCGGGAGAACTGACGATGATTCTGAGCTGATCAACGATGTGACTTGTCTAGATTTCTGCACCCATCGGAACGCAACCAACACTGCCAACATCTCCACTGTATGCACCCCTAACGTATTAGATGATCTTCTGCTGATTCCAATTCTTTTGCTGGTACAGCCACCCCAAAACCTGTCACTCTTGTTTCAGGTTCCTTAGCACCATCCGTATAAATGTGAGTATAATGACGATACTTATCCATCACACGATAGTTAAATGCACTTACCAAATCAGTTTTATATTTTTTATTTCCTTTTTACCTATAAGAAAAGCCAGTCTATGTCAGGTCATACAATCTTCCATGGAGCTACAACCGGATAAACTACTGAAAGGCTTATCCTTAGATCAAACACTCAACATTCTTTTGCAGTATCATTTCCTACCCGACTAAAGTTATCCAATTGAAGCCTCCCATTCTCCCAGCATTCTGGAAACACTCCTTTTTCCGGGTGAGAATCATTGCAAATTAGCCCAGTAGTTTGCCATCAATTGCATCCTTCTTAGTTCCAAAGGCATTACTCCCAATTCACCAGTCTGATACAGGTGATGTTTTAAAAGCCCCACTGCACATTCTCAAAGCCTAAGCCTGTATCACATCCAGTTTCCTTATAAGAGACTTAGCTGCTCATCCATATGCTATATTTCCATAGTCCAACACAGATCTTACTAAAGCCATATACATTCTCTTCAACGTTGAACAGCTTGCTCCCCATTCACTACCAGTCAAACATCTCATCACATTTATAATTTTTTTGCATTTCTCCTCAAACTTTCCTGATAGGGTCTGCCCATGTTAACTGTGAATCAAATATAACTCCCAGAAATTTAAATGATCCGACCATTTCTAATTGTATCCCATACATCCTTAACTTCTTCCCTACCTCAATTCTTTTCCTGGTGAAACATACAGTTTGAGTTTTTTTCTACTGAAAATCTACATCCCCAATCATAACCCCACTCCAGTAATTCATCAATTGCTCCTTGTAGCTTCCTGATTACATACTCCATGTTCCTACCTCTTTTCCACAAGGCACCATCATCCGCAAACAGTGACCCACCTATATCCACTGGTACCTTTTTGAAGACATCGATGATCATAATGATGAAAATAACGGGCTATTCACACTACCTTGAGGTGTGCCATTTCCCAGTATGTACTGATTTGACAATTCTGACCCAATCCGAACTTGAATTTTTCTACCAAACAAAACATCTTTTATCCAATTAAAAACTCTCCCACCAACCCCCATCTTATGCAGTTTAATTAACAATCCTTCCTTCCACATCATGTCATGAGCTTTTTCCATATCGAAAAACATTGCAACTACTGACTCATTATTTGCCTGGGCCTTTCTTATTTCAGTCTCTAACCTTATCACTGAGTCCATGGAATTCCTGTGCTTCATAAAACCACTCTGATAACTTGCCAACATCCCCCTCTTCTCAAGCTCATACGATAACCTTTCTGTTATAATCCTTTCCATTATCTTGCATATATTTGATGTTAATGCTATTGGCCTGTAGCTAGTGGCTATTGATGGATCCTTGCCAGTTTTCCTTATTGGAATTACTACTGCTTCTTTCCATGCATCTGGGAATCTTCCCCCTCCCACACTCTGTTGTAAAGATGCAGCAACTTCAACAGCACTCCTTCTCCTGGATTTTTTAGCATAACATAGCATATCAAATCTCCCCTTGGAGAGGTTGGTTTCGATATATTTATTGCTCTCACCATATCAGCAAATGTAAATGGTTAATCAATTACATCGTCAGTTTCTTCACTCCTGTTTGTCCTGTTCGGACAAATTTTCTGAACTATGTATCTTTAAAAATGACGTGGCCATGATCTCAGCCTTATCCCTACTGGAGACTGCTGTTTCCTTCTCAGATATCATTACTGGATATTCCCATTCCCTTCTATCTCCTCCCATCCTCTTAATAATTCCCCATACTTCTCCCACGGGCGTCGCCCTTCATATTTTGTTTCAAAGCTCCTCTAACTTGCCCTTTTAGCTTGACGTATAGTTCTTCTCACCACTGCCTGTGTCTTTTGATATTGAATCAAATACCGCACATTATGGGTTCTTTTAACTAGTTTGAATGCTCTATTTCTGTTTCTGTTTTACAGCCTCACAACATTACACTGTCCACCATGGTACCAGTTGTCTATTCATCATATTTTTACTCCTGGGTATAGATCCTTCTGCTGCCGGAATAATTGCTAAAATCACCTGACTGTTTAGTTCATCTATATTTCCAGAAATGTCAATCCTAGTCAATGCTTCTTCACTCAACTTCTGGAACTTACCCCAATCTTCTTTTCCAAACACCCACTTTGGGATTCTACCACCTGATCTTACACCCACTGAACGTGAAACTGGGTAGTGATCGCTGCCTACTGTTGAAGCAGTCCAAACTCCCCAGTTACCAACTCCAGCCAAGGCATTAGACACTAATCTCATATTTAATATTGACTCAGTTCCTGTTGTTATGTTTATCCTTGTACCTCTACCATCATTCATACACACTACCTTCTTTTCTTCCATCAAATCTTCAATTACCTTTCCATTTGAATCTGTAAACGAATCCCCCCATATTGTGCTGTTAGCATTGCAATCTGCACACCACACTACTTTATGTAATTTTTGTCCTTGTATCCTTATTAGGCTAAACAAATTCTTTTACATGGATTGTGTTAGTTAACTATAACCACTTCTTTCCCTCTCTCCCACACATCCACCAATACATATTCCTGATCATCTCCCTTTACCAGTACCCTATAGGGTATACCTTGGTTGATTAATATAGCATAACTCCTTCCTCCCCCTAGATTTCTATCTTTCCTTATTGTATATCCATATACCACAAAGACTAAAGTTGGTTTCAACCAAGTCTCCTGAATACACACTACATCCAGTTTTATAACAATTTCTTTAATAAACTGCATGAATTCCTGACTATTGGTCAGTAAGCTCCTTGCATTCCATTGCAAGAGAATCACCATAATCACCATAAGAATCACCATAATCACCAACCTATGACACTTCCTGGTTTGACTGATTAGTGAAGTTCTCCCTTACTTCTTCACTTGTCAATTCTACTAACCCTAAATGGTTCATTGCTGGTTCGACAACCATGTGAATTTTTTCACTCTTTGTCTACCTCAGCCGTACTATTAATCACTCCTGCAATGAATATTACTAGAGCCTTTTTGTCTACATAAATTCCGAAATATGTTATTTGTTGCATCTCTCGCATCCCTCTTGCTCCCTGTTCATTGGGAGCATTATTCTGTTCTCTTGACATTCTTACAGCTTCTGCATAAGTGATCTTTCTTTTCACTCTTATTGCTTGAATTTTATTCTCCCGTCTCAGAACCTCACACCCACTATATGGCACATTATGAGCTCCTCCACAATTACAGCATTTTGGTTGCACTCCTGCTCCACTCTTTCCGTATTCATGATAACCCCCACATGTAGCACATTTCCTCTGCCTATTACAGTTTTTAGCTATGTGTTCAATCCTTTGAAAATTATAGCACCTCAATGGCTTTGGCACATACACCCTTACTGGATAACTCATGAAACCCAGGAACAGCTTCCCTGGCAACCTTTCCTCTTCAAATTCAATCAATACTGATTCACTTTCCTTTTTCACTTCCTCCTTTGTTGTTTTCAGTCTGTGAACATGCATTACTTCTCCTCCTTTGATATTTCTCTTTATCACCTCTATATTTATACTCATTGGTACCCGCGATGTCATTTCTTTATATCCACCACCATTTCGTGCTCCCACCCTTCCTGTTTATTTCACCTTATGTTTTCCTATCTCTCTTAATTTGAGTGCTTTCTCAAGTTGTTCCTCATTCGCACATCTTACCAATATTTTGCCGTCATTAAGGACTTTTGCAAATACTATTTCCCCTATCTGATTTGCCAGTGTTGTTGTTAGCCGCAACGGGTTAATTTTCTTCATGTTTCCTAAGCCTTCTCATTAAATCTTATTACGACAACACCTTCTCTCTGAACTTGTTCATCTTCCCCACTTTCAGAGCGCTCTCCAGTACAATCTTTTATTCTTTTATGCCCTTTGTCTCGAGTTACATTCACCCGTCTCATCACCGTCTCCTACTCTCTTTACTTCCATTTCTCTCCAGCTGCCTGGCTCTGATCCACTCACCCCCGCCCCCCAGTAGTTCAGCACCAAATCCTCAGGCTCCTCCCCAGAGCACTGCTCTCGATTACAATTAATGCAACATTTCTAGGCTCCAGCACAGCGCCCCAAACTCTTTGGTCTGGGATATGCCACCGACTGCTCCCCCGCCTACAAAGGCCCGAGTGAAGACCCGGAACCAACACCCACCTCCAAGTCGTGAAAAAGGGCTGTGGGTATAAGGGAATAAATAGCTGATGAACCTGGAATAAGTGGCAGGTGACTCCCATTAGCGTGGAGACTGGGCGGGGTATGTACTTGCAGGCTGGGGAATAGGAGTAGAGATGACGTAATTTGAATTTGCAGCTGAATAGGTTGGGGACTAGTATCCCAACGGAAAGTTTTGCTAATGCTGCATGGGGCTTGGGGCAGAGTATTGGTGAGGATCTTTTTCCTCTTCAAATTAAATCAATACTGATTCACTTCCCTTTTTCACTTCCTCCTTTTTTGTTTCCAGTCTGTGAACATGCATTACTTCTCCTCTTTTGATGTTCCTCTTTAACTCCTCTATATTTATACTCACTGGTACCCGCGATATCACTTCTTTATAGCAACCACCATCTCGTGCTCCCACCCTTCCTGTTTATTTCATATTATGTTTTCCTATCTCTCTTAATTTGAGTACTTTCTCAATTTGTTCCTCATTCGCACATCTTACCAATAGTTTGCCGTCATCAAGGACTTTTGCAAATACTATTTCCCCTCTCTTATTTGCCAGTGTTGTTTTTAGCAGCAACGCGTTAATTTTCGTCATGTTTCCTAAGCCTTCTCATTAAATCTTATTATGACAATACATTCTCTCTGAACTTGTTCATCTTCCACACTTTCAGAGCGCTCTCCACTACCATTTTTTATTCTTTTATTCCCTTTGTCTCGGTTTTCATTCATCCGTGACCTCACTGTCTCCTCACTCCCTTTACTTCCCACTTCACAGCCATCCATTTCTCTCTAGCTGCCTGCCTCTGATCCACTCACCCCCACCCCCAGTAGTTCGGCAAGAAATCCTGAGGCTCCCCCCCAGGACACTGCTCTCGATTCCAACTAATGCAACATCTCTAGGCTCCAGCACAGCACCTTAACCTCTTGGGTCTGAGACACGCCACCAACTACTCCCCGGCCCACAAACCCCGTGTGAAGACCCGGAACCAACACCCACCTGTAAGTCGTGAAATAGGGCTGTGGGTGATAAGGGAATAAATAGGTGATGAACCTGGAATAAGTGGATGGTGACTCCCATTAGCGTGGAGACTGGGCGGGGTATGTATTTGCAGGCTGGGGATAGTAATGGGAGATGACGTAATACTTATGGCATGGAAGTGCGTTAAAATAGCCGATCGACACATTTACCAGTCTTGGATATTTATCAGAGTCAAGAAAACATACCACGAGATATATGATGAAACTTGGGAGAGGATCTTACAGAATTTCCCACGAGAAGTCCCCTTCCATAACAATAAACGCAGCGAGAAATCAGTGAATATTAAGAGGTGTGATTCTCTTTAGCAACTACATATTTATTCTAACATGCGCCCAATTTGGCTAGCGGACCAATAGGTCCACATCAGATGCCATGTCACTGGCTCTTCACACAAGTCAAGAACATCTGAACAACATATTTGCATTCATAAGGATGTTCTTTTCGACTGCAACTCCGCCCTCAATACCATCACCAGAACCAAACTAATCAAGACCTTGGCCTCGTTGTGCACTTGCATCCTACATTTCTTCAGTTGTACATCCCAATTCAGCCTGGCAGCAATATATCCTCCTCGATCTCCATCAACGGTTATTTTGTGCGAGACCTATCAGCGGCGGCAACTAAGCTCGATGAACTAAAGAGAAGTATAGAAGAGATAAGCGGAGCGACCATTGTTGGGAGTAGGTCAGTGATGAGAGTAGAAGCAACAGGCTTTTTCTCATCGAGGCTTCGGAGCAAGGGGGCTTCGGCGAGGTAAGGGGGTAAGTGGACTTCGTTTTGTGGTTTATCTTTGCATTTTTTGGAGGAACAGATAGCATGTTGGTAGGGTTAGTATTTTACTCTGGGTATCGTATGTGGAAATCTTGGGAATCTTCCAATCACCCAAATAGCACCATCTGCACCAGGTGCACTGAGATGCAGCTCCTGAGAGACTCCGTTAGGGATGTGGAGCTGCCGTTCGCTTACCTACAGCTCATTAGGGAGAATGAACAGGAGAGAGTGAAGAGCTACAGGGAGTTAATCACCCCGAGGCTTCAGGAGTCAGATAAGTGGGTGACAGTCAGGGAATCGAGGGAAAGAGCTCAGATAGTAGAGAGCACCCCTGTGGCCATCACTTCAGTAGTCGTTATCTTGTGTTGGAAACTGTTCAGGGGGATGACCTGATAAAGGACAACCACAGCGATCGGCTCTCTGGCACTGAGCCTGGTTCCGTGATGCAGAAGGGAAAGAGGAAGATGGGGAATGCTGTTGTCATAGGGGATTCCAGAGAGAGGGGAACAGACAGGAGGTTCTGTCAGCCTGATAGAGATACAGTATGGACTGTTACCTCGCAGGTGCCAGGGTACGGGATGTCTCAGATCGGGTGAAGAATATTCTGAAGGGAGGTGATGACCAGTCAGAAGTCTTGGTACACGTTGGTACCAACGACATAGGTAGAAAAATGAGGAGGTCCTAAAGAGAGAATTCAGGGAGTTAGGTAGGAATCTGAAAGGCAGGACTCTAGGGTAGTAATCTCTGGATTGCTGCCTGTGCCACGTATTAGCGAGTGCAAGTATCGCATTATCAGACCTATTAATGTGTGGCTATAAGACTGTTGTAGGGAGCAGGGCTTCAGATTCCTGGATCATTGGGGCCCCTTCTGGGGGAGGTATAACCTGTACAAAAAGGATGGGATACACCTGAAACAAAAGGGGACCAATATCTTAGCGATCAGACTTAATAGAGCTGTTAGGGAAGGTTTATTCTAATTTGGCCGCGGAATGGGAACCGGAATGATAGGGCCGAGGAATGGGGAAACAGAAATAATCAAAGTTAGTGTGCAACAGAGATTATAGAAAGAACAGTTAGGATATGAGGCTTAACCAACGCCAGTGTCACGAGTTGCAGGGCAACAGAGGCGTGGTCCATTTAACAGAGAAAGCAACAAATACTGGACTGAACCTGTTGTATTTGAATGCACGCAGTATAAAGAATATAAAAGACGATCTTAAAATTCAGCTACAGATTGGCAAATATGACCTTGTGGCCATCACTGAAACTTGGCTAACGACTGACTGCCATTGGGAGATGAGCATCCAAGGATATGTAGTATATTGGAAACATAGGTTAGTTTACAGAAGGGTGTGTGGCTCTATGTACAAGAAATAATATTGAAACATTGGAAAGAGATGACATAGGATTGGAAGGTATAGAGTCTCTATGGGTTTAAATAAGAAATGGCAAGCGTAAAAGGATCCTAATGGCAGTTGTATACAGGCTTCCAAACAGCAGATGTGGACGTGGATTACAAATTATATCAGGAGAGAGAAAAGATGTCTCGGAAAGGTGATTTCATGATATGCATTGAGGACTTTAACATGAAAGTGGATTGGGAAATCCCGGTCAAGACTGGACCTCAAGAGAGAGAGAATTGTTAGAATGCCTGAGGGATGCATTTTTAGAACAGCTTGTTGTTGACCCCACCAGGGGATCGGCTATGTAGGATTGGGTGTTGTGCAACGATCCAGAGGTGATAAGGGAGCTTAAAGTTAAGTAGCCTCTAGGGAACAGTGATCACAATATCAGGGAGTTGACATTGAAATATGAGACGGAAACATAAAATCCAATGTGTCGATATTTTAGTGGAATAAAGGAAGTTACAATGGTATGAGAGAGAATGGTATGGCCGAAGGTAACTGTAAAGGGACATTCGCAGGAAGGACAGCAAAGCAGCAATGACTGGGGTGTCTGTAAACAATGAGGGAAGTGCAAGACTGATATATTCCAAATAAGAATACATTTCCAAGGGGAAGACGGACATAACCATGGCTGACAAGTGAAGTCAGAGCCAAAATAAAAGCAAAAGGAGGGCATACAAGGAAGCCAAAGCCAGTGGGAAGATAGAGAATTGGGGAGCTTTTAAAAACTTGTAGAAGGAAACTAAGAAGGTAATTCGGAAGGAAAAGATGAATTATGAGAGGAATATCAAGGAAGATACTAAAAGCTTTTAGAAGTATATAAAGGGCAAAAGAGAGTCAAGGGAAGATTATAGGACCAATACAAAATGACGCTGTAGATATTGTAATGAGAGATGCAGAGATGGCAGAGGAACTGAATGTTTATGTTATGTCAATCCTCACAGTGGAGGACGTCTGCAGTATACCGGACATTCAAGAGTGTCAGGGAAGTGACGTTTGTGCAGCGTAAGTTACGAGCGAGAAGGTGCACAGGAAGCTTGATGATCTGAGGATGGATAAATCTGCTGGACCTGATGGAATGCACCCTCAGGTTCTGAGGGAAGTAGCTGCAGAGATTGCGGAGGCACTAACGATGATATTTCAAAAAACCAATAGATTCTCACATTGTACCGGATAACTGGAAAATTGCAAATGTTTCTCCAGTATTTAAGAAGGGCGGGAGGCAGCAGAAATAATACTTTAGACCTGTTTGCTTGGTAACAGTGGTTGGGAAGCTGTTGGAATCCATTGTTAGGGATTAGATTATGGAGTACCTGGAGGCACCTGACAAGATGGGGCAAAACCAGCATAGTTTTCTGATAGGAAGATCCTGCCTGACAAACCCTACTGCAATTCTCTGAGGAAATTACAAGCAGGGTAGACGAAGGAGATGCAGTAGACGTGGTGCACCTGGATTTTCAGAAGGCCTTTGATAAATTGTCGCGCATGAGGTTGTTTAGCAAGATAAGAGAACACGGGATTACAGGGAAGTTACTAGCAGAGGTGGAGTATCGGTTACTAGTGGAGTTCCACAGGGCTCGGTGGTAGGACTGCTGCTTTATACGATTATGTCAATGATTTGGACTAACGTTTTAATGGATTTGTATTAAATTTGCCGATGACACAAAAAGTGGTGGAGGAGCGGGTAGTGCTGAGGAAACAGAGAGCCTTAGATAGTTCAGGGGAATGGGTAATGAAGTAGAAAACGAAATACAATGTTTAAAAGTTTCTGGTCATGCACTTTGGAGGAGGAGATAGACGGAAAGACTATTATTTAGATGGGAACAATAATCAAAATGCAGAAATGCAAAGAGAATTGTGAACCCTTGGGGAGAATACCCTAAAGTTTAACCTCCAGGTTGAGTGGGCTGTGAAGAAGGCGAATGTAATGTTGACATTCATTTCTGGAGGTATAAAACATGGGCAGGGATGTGCTGTTGGGGTTCTATAAGGAACCCGTGAGACCATAATTGGACTATTGTGTGCAGCTTTGGGCTTCTTAATTTAGAAAGGATATACTAACGCTGGAGACGGTTCAGAGAAGATTCACGAGAATGAAAAAGGAACGTCTGGCAACTCTTGGGTTGTATACCGTGGAGTTCAGGAGCATTAGGGGGTTCTCAGAGAAACATTCCGAATGTTAATAAGCCTGAACATATTAAATATGACAAAGTATCATGGTACCATGGTAGGGGATTATAAGACAAGAGGGCATGGCTTCAAGATTGAAGAACTGAGATGTGGAGAAATCACTTTCGTCAGAGGGAGCTAAATCAGTGGAATTTGTTGCCATGAGCAGTTGTGGAGGCCAAGTCATTGGGTGTATTTAAGGCAGTGATTGATAGGTTCTTGATTAGCCAGGCCATCGAAGCGTCTGGGGTGAAAGCAGGGGAGTGGGGATGACTGGAAGAACTGGATCAGCCCATCATTAAATGGCGGAGCAGACTCGATGGGCCAAATGACCTAACTCTGCTACTTCTTTTTATGGTCTAACACAGCTGCAGCACCCGTCTATGAGCTTAGCCCCCCGCTCAACTCACTTTACTTTTATGACTCTATGTTTGTGCACATCTTCAATGCCACATTCAAGTTGTACAGCGAGTGTAAAGTTGTTACGTATTAGCATACAGGGGAGAGATTGATCATATGGCTGAGGCATGCCATAACAACAAACTATTACAAAAGAAGGGCCCCAGAGATCTATGAACCATCATCAGACCTCATCAGACAATCAAAGGTGGAAAGGGTCAGCAACGTTACATTGCTCAGCGTTATTCCTTCGGTGGACAGGACCTGTACGGGGCCTAACACGTAACTTCAGTTACGAAGAAAGCACTGAAGATTCGGCATTACATTTACAAATTTAACGAACTACTGTAGATGTGTAGTGAAGCCGATGTTGACTGACTGCTGACTGTATCGCAGACACCAAAAATACAATCTACCTTGAAAGGAAGATACTACAAAAAGTAATGGATAGCCCAGTCGATCACGCGCAAAGCACGCTGCACCACGAAGCATATCTACACGAAGAGTTGTGTGAGGAAATCCGCATTAATGATCAGAGACGCCACAATTCAGTACTTGCTTTCTTCTTGCTGCTTAATCAATAAAAATATACGGGACCTTCAGGATTCGCATCACCAGCTTCAGGAACAGTTCCTACTCTTCAGCCATCAGCCTCTTGAACGAAAGGGAAACATTACACTCAAGTTCACTTGCCCCACCCTTAAAGTATTCCTACAAGTTATGGACTCACTTTCAATGACTTCATCGCATGCCCTCGATGTTTATTGCTTATTTTTGTATTACTTCTTTCTTTTTGTATTTGGAATTTGTTGTCTTTTGCACACTGGCGGTCAATCATTTATTCTATCATGGTTGTTATTCTGCTGACCATGGTCTGGCTGACTTTGTCCGCAAGAAAATGTACCTCAGGGTTGCATATGGTGCCATATATATCACTTCAATATTAAACTTACGTTGTACTGCGAACTTCCAATTGTGCCCATCGTGTCCGAATGTCTTCAAAAAATGTGATTCACGAGGGGAAGATTGAAGGAGGAAGTATACTTGGCTGTAGTACACAAGCGTCAAACTCAGATGAGTGTGAATGTAAATTTTGTTTGTTGTACGATAGGAGAGCCCTCTCGATCGAATTATTATTGTGCCAATCGCGGGCATATATCACCTGGTTGAATCGGAAAGCGGAGAAAAAAACTCACCCACGACCGTAATTGTTAATGTGTTGCTTTGTCTTGAGGATATGCTTCTACCGGACACCATGCACGTGTAAACACAATAGTAATCTCTCGGAGCATCTCCTCGGTTTGCGATGGTGAACGTTGCGCTGTCTCGCTGTGACAGCTCTTCATTTACTAATTGTCGGCTATTGTACAGCTGAAATTTGCCACCGGAATGTACCCGACCAGTTGTCTGACAAGTTAATATAACCGACTCATCCGACACATAGATCTTATCAGGTCGGTTACTTGATATTCGAGGTTCTTGTGGCCGTGCTGCAAGGAAAGAAAATGATTTGTTTCAGACTGTGCACAAGCGTACGGAATCAATGTTCTCATTAGCTCCCGTGCGAAACCCTTTCTGTGCAACTATTTATTTCTCATGCCTAACTACCGTTAGATACCTCGCCTCCCTCTGAAGTTGTATCAGCAGAAATAGATTTTGCTGGAGACAATAAGTGCTGTATGTCTGTCTGATTAAATGAAAGATCTACTAGAAAGCTTTGTTAAATTAAATGGCAGCACCTCCAGCGTTATGACCTTGTCAGGACGCTGAAGCAGGGATCCAATCGCAGAACATCTACTGTGCGCACTATGATAATTAGAGAGCAGCAAGCGTGTGTGGGGGTGGGGGGTGACAAAGTCGGAGTCAAGGTTCAGGTGGTGATGAAAAATTCCAGGAAAATCCAAAAACCGGAATCAGGAAACAGGGAGAGTCAACATTCAGACACATACAAATGCTGGAAAGGTTCAGGAAAACTCACTAACACAATCTGACAACAAGCAGGTGAATACTCAAGACTAAAATACACTGAGCAATAAACAGAGAGACGGATGATAGATGGTGGACAATGAGACCCAGGTGGCAGCAATACAGTTAATAATTAGTGACGGAGTACTCAGTAACACAGGGGCCAGAGACGAGTAGTAGCGGGGACACGAGCACATGGCAATACAAAACCACAGACGGACAGCTAGGGTGAAACACACAACAATAAAAGTTCATCTGGATGTACTGACAGACCTGCACGATTGCTGCTCGTGTCATGTTTTAGTGAAGGCTGAAATAAGAAAATTATACAGTTTAACACGCGGCCAAGGAT
Organism: Hypanus sabinus; assembly: GCF_030144855.1. NCBI lineage: Eukaryota > Metazoa > Chordata > Chondrichthyes > Myliobatiformes > Dasyatidae > Hypanus > Hypanus sabinus. Next base: position 50,652 of record NW_026779653.1, read on the forward strand.
TTGCTACAGGAGGGAGAGCATCGGATGTTTGTGTCATTGGGCTCTCTTCTACTGAAGGTTAGAACTGTACAGAATAGACGGTTTGCAGCTGAATAGGTTGGGGACTAGTATCCCAACGGAAAGTTTTGCTAATGCTGCACGGGGCTGGGGGCAGAGTATTGGTGAGAATCTTTTTCCTCTTTAAATTCTATCAATACTGATTCACTTTCCTTTTTCACTTCCTCCTTTGTTGTTTTCAGTCTGTAAACATGCATTACTTCTCCTTCTTTGATATTCCTCTTTAACTCCTCTATATTTATACTCATTGGTACCCGCGATATCACTTCTTTATATCCACCACCATTTTATGCTCCCAACATTCCTGTTTATTTCACCTTTTGTTTTCCTATCCCTCTTAATTTGAGTGCTTTCTCAATTTGTTCCTCATTCGCACATCTTACCAATAGTTTGTCGGCATTAAGGTCTTTTGCAAATACTATTTCCCCTATCTTATTTGGCAGTGTAGTTGTTAGCAGCAACGGGTTAATTTTCTTCACGTTTCCTAAGCCTTCTCAGTAAATCTTATTCTGACAACACCGTCTCTCTGAATTTATTCATCTTCCTCACGTTCACTGCGCTCTCCACTACAATTTTTTATTATTTTACTCACTTACTCTCGGGTTTCATTCATCCGTCTCGTCACCGTCTCCTACTCCCTTTACTTCCCCCATCACAACCATCCATTTCTCTCCAGCTGCCTGCCTCTGATCCACTCCCCCCACCCCCAGTTGTTCAGCACCAAATCCTCAGGCTCCCCCCCCCCAAGGGCACTGCTCTCGATAACAATTAATGCAACATCTCTAGGCTCCAGCACAGCACCCTAACCTCTTTGGTCTAGGACACTCCACCAACTGCTCCCCCGCCCACAAAGGCCCGAGTGAAAACCCGGAACCAACACTCAGCTCTAAGTCGTGAAAAAGAGCTGTGGGTGATAAGGGAATAGATAGGTGATGAACCTGGAATAAGTGGCAGGTGACTCCCATCAACGTGGAGACTGGGCGGGGTATGTATTTGCAGGCTGGGGAATAGGAGTGGGAGATGACGTAATACTTATTGCATAGAAGCGCGTGGAAATAGCCGGTCGACACATTTAACAGTCTTGGATATTTATCAGTGTCCAGAGAATATACCACGAGATATATGATGAAACTTGGGAGAGGATCTTACAGAATTTCCCACGAGAAGTCCTCTTCCATAACAGTAAACGCAGCGAGAAATCAATGACGGTTAAGAGGTGTGATTCTATTCAGCAACTACGTATTTATTCTAACATGCGCCCAATTTGGCAAGCGGACGAATAGGTCCACATCAGATGCCCTGTCACTGGCTCTTCACGCAACCCAAGAACATCTGAACTACATATTTGCATACATAAGGATGTTCTTTTGGACTACAATTTCGCCCTCAATACCATCACCAGCTCAGAACTAATCAAGACCTTGGCCTCGTTGTGCACTAGCATCCTACATATCTTCACTTGTAAATCCCAATTCAGATTGGCAGCAAGATCTCCTCCTCGATCTCCATTAACGGCTATTTTGTGCGAGACCTATCAGCGGCGGCAACTAAGCTCGATGACCTAATTAGAAGTATAGAAGGGATAAGCGGAGCGACCACCGTTGGGAATAGGCCAGTGATGAAGGTAGAATCCACAGGCTTTTTCTCATCAAGGCTTCGGAGCAAGGGGGCTTCGGCGAGGTAAGTGGGTAAGTGGACTTCGTTTTGTGGTTTATCTTTGCATTTTTTGGAGGAACAGAGAGCATGTTGGTAGGGTTAATATTTTGCTTTGGGTATCGTATGTGGAAATCTTGGGAATCTTCCAATCTCCCAAATAGCACCATCTGCGCCAGGTGCACTGAAATGCAGCTCCTGAGAGACTCTGTTCGGGATGTGGAGCTGCCGTTCGATTACCTACAGCTCATTAGGGAGAATGAACAGGAGAGAGAGAAGAGCTACAGGGAGTTAATCACCCCGAGGCTTCAGGAGTCAGATAAGTGGGTGACAGTGAGGGAATCGATGGAAAGAGCTCAGATTGTAGAGAGCACCCCTGTGGCCATCACTTCAGTAGTCGTTATCTTGTGTTGGAAGCTGTTCAGGGGGATGACCTGATAAAGGACAACCACAGCGATCGGCTCTCTGGAACTGAGCCTGGTTCCGTGATGCAGAAGGGAAAGAGGAAGATGAGGAATGCAATAGTCATAGGGGATTCCAGAGAGAGGGGAACAGACAGGAGGTTCTGTCAGCCTGATAGAGATACAGTATGGAGTGTTACCTCCCAGGTGCCAGAGTACGGGATGTCTCAGATCGGGTGAAGAGTATTCTGAAGGGAGGTGATGACCAGTCAGAAGTCTTGGTACACGTTGGTACCAACGACATAGGTAGAAAAATGAGGAGGTCCTAAAGAGAGAATTCAGGGAGTTAGGTAGGAAGCTGAAAGGCAGGACTCTAGGATAGTAATCTCAGGATTGTTGCCTGTACCACGTGTTAGCGAGTGCAAGAATCGCATTATCAGACCTATTAAAGTGTGGCTATGAGATTGTTGTAGCGAACAGGTCTTCAGATTCCTGGATGATTGGGGCCCCTTCTGGGGGAGGTACGACCTGTACAAAAAGGAGCGGATACACCTGAACCAAAAGGGGACCAATATCCTAGCGATCAGACGTAATAGAGCTGTTAGGGAAGGTTTAAATTAATTTGGCCAGGGGATGGGAACCGGAATGATAGGGCCGAGGAAGGGGAAAACAGAAATAATCAAAGATAGTGTGCAACAGAGATTATAGAAAGAACAGGTAGGATATGAGGCTTAACCAAAGCTAGTGTCACGAGTTGCAGGGCAATAGAGACGTGATCCATTTAACAGAGAAAGCAACAAATACTGGACTGAAACTGTTGTACTTGAATGCACGCAGTACAAAGAATGTAACAGACGATCTTGAAATTCAGCTACTGATTCACTTATTCACTTTCCTTTTTCACTTCCTCCTTTGTTGTTTTCAGTCTGTGAACATACATTACTTCTCCTCCTTTGATATTCCTCTTTAACTCCTCTATATTTATACTCATTGGTACCCGAGATATCACTTCTTTATATCAACCACCATTTCGTGCTCCCACCCTTCCTGTTTATTTCACCTTATGTTTTCCTATCTCTCTTAATTTGAGTGCTTTCTCAAGTTTTTCCTCATTCGCACATCGTACCAATAGTTTGCCGTCATTAAGGACTTTTGCAAATACTATTTGCCCTATCTTATTTACCAGTGTTGTTGTTAGCAGAAACGGGTTAATTTTCTTCATGTTTCCTAAGCCTTCTCATTAAATCTTATTATGACAACACCTTCTCTCTGAACTTGTTCATCTTCCTCACTTTCAGAGAGCTCTCCAATACCATTTTTAAATTCTTTTACTCCCTTTGTCTCGGTTTTCATTCATCCGTGTCCTCACTGTCTCCTCATTCCCATTACTTCCCCCTTCACAGCCATCCATTTCTCTCCAGCTGCCTACCTCTGATCCACTCACCCGCCCCCCCCCAAAATAGATCAACAACAAATCCTCAGGCTCCCCCACCCCCAGGTCAATGCTCTCGATTCCAACTAATGCAACGTCTGTAGGCTCCAGTACAGCACCCTAACCTCTTTGGTCTGGGACACGCAATCAACTGCTCCCCCGCCCAGAAAGGCCCGAGTGAAGACCCGGAACCAACACACACCTCTAAGTCGTGAAATAGGGCTCCGGGTGATAAGGGAATTAATAGGCGATGAACCTGGAATAAGTGCCAGGTGACTCCCATTAGCGTGGAGACTGGGCGGGGTATGTATTTGCAGGCTGGGGAATCCGAGTGGGAGATGACGTAATACTTATTGCATTATAGAGGTGTGATACTTTTCAGCAACTACATATTTATTCAGATTGGCAGCAATATCTCCTCCTCGATCTCCAACAACGGCCATTTTCTGCGGGACCTATCAGCGGCGGCAACTAAGCTCGATGAACTAAATAGAAGTATAGAAGGGATAAGCGGAGCGGCCATTGTTGGGAGTAAATCAGTGATGAGAGTAGAAGCAACTGGCTTTTTCTCATTGAGGCTTCAGAGAAAGGGGGCTTCGGCGAGGTAAGTGGGTAAGTGGACTTAATTTGGTGGTTTTTCTTTGCATTTTTTGGAGGAACAGAGAGCATGTCGGTAGGGTTGGTACTTTGCTCTGGGTATCGGATGTGGAAATCCTGGGAATCTTCCAGTCTGCCAGATAGCAGCATCTGCGCCAGGTGCACTGAGATGCAGCTCCTGAGAAACTCTGTTAGGGATGTGGAGCTGCCGTTCGATTACCTACAGCTCATTAGGGAGAATGAACAGGAGTGAAATTTATAGGGGAAGATAGACATAACCATGGCTGACAAGTGAAGCGGGAGCCAAAATAAAAGCAAAGAGAGGGCACACAAGGAAGCCAAAGCTAGTGGGAAGATAGAGGATTGGGGAGCTTTTAAAAACTTGCAGAAGGAAACTGAGAAGGTCATTCGGAAGAAAAAGATGAATTATGAGAGGAAGCCGCACACTAATATCAAGGAAGATACTAAAAACTGTTAGAAGTATATGAAGGGCAAAAGGGAGTCAAGGACAGATTATTGGATCAATACAAAATGACCCTGGAAATATTGTAATAGGAGATGCAGAGATGGCAGAGGAACTGAATGCATATGTTATGTCAGTCCTCACAGTGGAGGACTTCTGCAGTATACCGGACATTCAAGAGTGTCAGGGAAGTGACGTTTATGCAGCGTAAGTTACGAGCGAGAAGGTGAACAGGAAGCTTGATGATCTGAGGATGGATAAATCTGCTGGACCTGATGGAATGCACCCTTGGGCTCTGAGGGAAGTAGCTGGAGAGACTGCGGAGGCATTAACGATGATATTTCAAAAAACCAATAGATTCTCACATTGTACCGGATAACTGGAAAATTGCAAATGTTACTCCAGTATTTAAGAAGGGCGGGAGGCAGCAGAAATAATACTTTAGACCTGTTTGCTTGGTAACAGTGGTTGGGAAGCTGTTGGAATCCATTGTTAGGGATTAGATTATGGAGTACCTGGAGGCACCTGACAAGATGGGGCAAAACCAGCATAGTTTTCTGATAGGAAGATTCTGCCTGACAAACCCTACTGCAATTCTCTGAGGAAATTACAAGCAGGGTAGACGAAGGAGATGCAGTAGACGTGGTGCACCTGGATTTTCAGAAGGCCTTTGATAAATTGTCGCGCATGAGGTTGTTTAGCAAGATAAGAGAACACGGGATTACAGGGAAGTTACTAGCAGAGGTGGAGTATCGGTTACTAGTGGAGTTCCACAGGGCTCGGTGGTAGGACTGCTGCTTTATACGATTATGTCAATGATTTGGACTAACGTTTTAATGGATTTGTATTAAATTTGCCGATGACACAAAAAGTGGTGGAGGAGCGGGTAGTGCTGAGGAAACAGAGAGCCTTAGATAGTTCAGGGGAATGGGTAATGAAGTAGAAAACGAAATACAATGTTTAAAAGTTTCTGGTCATGCACTTTGGAGGAGGAGATAGACGGAAAGACTATTATTTAGATGGGAACAATAATCAAAATGCAGAAATGCAAAGAGAATTGTGAACCCTTGGGGAGAATACCCTAAAGTTTAACCTCCAGGTTGAGTGGGCTGTGAAGAAGGCGAATGTAATGTTGACATTCATTTCTGGAGGTATAAAACATGGGCAGGGATGTGCTGTTGGGGTTCTATAAGGAACCCGTGAGACCATAATTGGACTATTGTGTGCAGCTTTGGGCTTCTTAATTTAGAAAGGATATACTAACGCTGGAGACGGTTCAGAGAAGATTCACGAGAATGAAAAAGGAACGTCTGGCAACTCTTGGGTTGTATACCGTGGAGTTCAGGAGCATTAGGGGGTTCTCAGAGAAACATTCCGAATGTTAATAAGCCTGAACATATTAAATATGACAAAGTATCATGGTACCATGGTAGGGGATTATAAGACAAGAGGGCATGGCTTCAAGATTGAAGAACTGAGATGTGGAGAAATCACTTTCGTCAGAGGGAGCTAAATCAGTGGAATTTGTTGCCATGAGCAGTTGTGGAGGCCAAGTCATTGGGTGTATTTAAGGCAGTGATTGATAGGTTCTTGATTAGCCAGGCCATCGAAGGGTCTGGGGTGAAAGCAGGGGAGTGGGGATGACTGGAAGAACTGGATCAGCCCATCATTAAATGGCGGAGCAGACTCGATGGGCCAAATGACCTAACTCTGCTACTTCTTTTTATGGTCTAACACAGCTGCAGCACCCGTCTATGAGCTTAGCCCCCCGCTCAACTCACTTTACTTTTATGACTCTATGTTTGTGCACATCTTCAATGCCACATTCAAGTTGTACAGCGAGTGTAAAGTTGTTACGTATTAGCATACAGGGCAGAGATTGATCATATGGCTGAGGCATGCCATAACAACAAACTATTACAAAAGAAGGGCCCCAGAGATCTATGAACCAGACCTCATCAGACAATCAAAGGTGGAAAGGGTCAGCAACGTTACATTGCTCAGCGTTATTCCTTCGGTGGACAGGACCTGTACGGGGCCTAACACGTAACTTCAGTTACGAAGAAAGCACTGAAGATTCGGCATTACATTTACAAATTTAACGAACTACTGTAGATGTGTAGTGAAGCCGATGTTGACTGACTGCTGACTGTATCGCAGACACCAAAAATACAATCTACTTTGAAAGGAAGATACTACAAAAAGTAATGGATAGCCCAGTCGATCACGCGCAAAGCACGCTGCACCACGAAGCATATCTACACGAAGAGTTGTGTGAGGAAATCCGCATTAATGATCAGAGACGCCACAATTCAGTACTTGCTTTCTTCTCGCTGCTTAATCAATAAAAATATACGGGACCTTCAGGATTCGCATCACCAGCTTCAGGAACAGTTCCTACTCTTCAGCCATCAGCCTCTTGAACGAAAGGGAAACATTTCACTCAAGTTCACTTGCCCCACCCTTAAAGTATTCCTACAAGTTATGGACTCACTTTCAATGACTTCATCGCATGCCCTCGATGTTTATTGCTTATTTTTGTATTACTTCTTTCTTTTTGTATTTGGAATTTGTTGTCTTTTGCACACTGGCGGTCACTCATTTATTCTATCATGGTTGGTATTCTGCTGACCATAGTCTGGCTGACTATGTCCGCAAGAAAATGTACCCCAGGGTTGCATATGGTGCCATATATATCACTTCAATATTAAACTTACGTTGTACTGCGAACTTCCAATTGTGCCCATCGTGTTCGAATGTCTTCAAAAAATATGATTCACGAGGGGAAGATTGAAGGAGGAAGTATACTTGGCTGTAGTACACAAGCGTCAAACTCAGATGAGTGTGAATGTAAATTTTGTTTGTTGTACGATAGGAGAGCCCTCTCGATCGAATTATTATTGTGCCAATCGCGGGCATATATCACCTGGTTGAATCGGAAAGCGGAGAAAAAAACTCACCCACGACCGTAATTGTCAATGTGTTGCTTTGTCTTGAGGATATGCCTCTACCGGACACCATGCACGTGTAAACACAATAGTAATCTCTCGGAGCATCTCCTCGGTTTGCGATGGTGAACGTTGCGCTGTCTCGCTGTGACAGCTTTTCATTTACTAATTGTCGGCTATTGTACAGCTGAAATTTGCCACCGGAATGTACCCGACCAGTTGTCTGACAAGTTAATATAACCGACTCATCCGACACATAGATCTTATCAGGTCGGTTACTTGATATTCGAGGTTCTTGTGGCCGTGCTGCAAGGAAAGAAAATGAATTGTTTCAGACTGTGCACAAGCGTACGGAATCAATGTTCTCATTAGCTCCCGTGCGAAACCCTTTCTGTGCAACTATTTATTTCTCATGCCTAACTACCGTTAGATACCTCGCCTCCCTCTGAAGTTGTATCAGCAGAAATAGATTTTGCTGGAGACAATAAGTGCTGTATGTCTGTCTGATTAAATGAAAGATCTACTAGAAAGCTTTGTTAAATTAAATGGCAGCACCTCCAGCGTTATGACCTTGTCAGGACGCTGAAGCAGGGATCCAATCGCAGAACATCTACTGTGCGCACTATGATAATTAGAGAGCAGCAAGCGTGTGTGGGGGTGGGGGGTGATAAAGTCGGAGTCAAGGTTCAGGTGGTGATGAAAAATTCCAGGAAAATCCAAAAACCGGAATCAGGAAACAGGGAGAGTCAACATTCAGACAGAGTTCACATACAAATGCTGGAAAGGTTCAGGAAAACTCACTAACACAATCTGACAACAAGCAGGTGAATACTCAAGACTAAAATACACTGAGCAATAAACAGAGAGACAGATGATAGGTGGAGGACAATGAGACCCAGGTGGCAGCAATACAGTTAATAATTAGTGACGGAATACTCAGTAACACAGGGGCCAGAGACGAGTAGTAGCGGGGACACGAGCACATGGCAATACAAAACCACAGACGGACAGCTAGGGTGAAACACACAACAATAAAAGTTCATCTGGATGTACTGACAGTACTGCACGATTGCTGCTCGTGTCATGTTTTAGTGAAGGCTGAAATAAGAAAATTATACAGTTTAACACGCGGCCAAGGATTTGCTACAGGAGGGAGAGCATCGGATGTTTGTGTCATTGGGCTCTCTTCTACTGAAGGTTAGAACTGTACAGAATAGACGGTTTGCAGCTGAATAGGTTGGGGACTAGTATCCCAACGGAAAGTTTTGCTAATGCTGCACGGGGCTGGGGGCAGAGTATTGGTGAGAATCTTTTTCCTCTTTAAATTCTATCAATACTGATTCACTTTCCTTTTTCACTTCCTCCTTTGTTGTTTTCAGTCTGTAAACATGCATTACTTCTCCTTCTTTGATATTCCTCTTTAACTCCTCTATATTTATACTCATTGGTACCCGCGATATCACTTCTTTATATCCACCATCATTTTATGCTCCCACCATTCCTGTTTATTTCACCTTTTGTTTTCATATCTCTCTTAATTTGAGTGCTTTCTCAATTTGTTCCTCATTCGCACATCTTACCAATAGTTTGTCGGCATTAAGGTCTTTTGCAAATACTATTTCCCCTATCTTGTTTGGCAGTGTTGTTGTTAGCAGCAATGGGTTAATTTTCTTCATGTTTCCTAAGCCTTCTCATTAAATCTTATTCTGACAACACCGTCTCTCTGAATTTATTCATCTTCCTCACGTTCACTACAATTTTTTATTATTTTACTCACTTACTCTCGGGTTTCATTCATCCGTCTCGTCACCGTCTCCTACTCCCTTTACTTCCCCCATCACAACCATCCATTTCTCTCCAGCTGCCTGCCTCTGATCCACTCCCCCCACCCCCAGTTGTTCAGCACCAAATCCTCAGGCTCCCCCCCCCAAGGGCACTGCTCTCGATAACAATTAATGCAACATCTCTAGGCTCCAGCACAGCACCCTAACCTCTTTGGTCTGGGACACTCCCCCAACTGCTCCCCCGCCCACAAAGGCCCGAGTGAAAACCCGGAACCAACACTCAGCTCTAAGTCGTGAAAAAGAGCTGTGGGTGATAAGGGAATAGATAGGTGATGAACCTGGAATAAGTGGCAGGTGACTCCCATTAACGTGGAGACTGGGCGGGGTATGTATTTGCAGGCTGGGGAATAGGAGTGGGAGATGACGTAATACTTATTGCATAGAAGCGCGTGGAAATAGCCGGTCGACACATTTAACAGTCTTGGATATTTATCAGTGTCCAGAGAATATACCACGAGATATATGATGAAACTTGGGAGAGGATCTTACAGAATTTCCCACGAGAAGTCCTTTTCCATAACAATAAACGCAGCGAGAAATCAATGACGGTTAAGAGGTGTGATTCTATTCAGCAACTACGTATTTATTCTAACATGCGCCCAATTTGGCAAGCGGACGAATAGGTCCACATCAGATGCCCTGTCACTGGCTCTTCACGCAACCCAAGAACATCTGAACTACATATTTGCATACATAAGGATGTTCTTTTGGACTACAATTTCGCCCTCAATACCATCACCAGCTCAGAACTAATCAAGACCTTGGCCTCGTTGTGCACTTGCATCCTACATTTCTTCACGAGTACATCCCAATTCAGATTGGCAGCAAGATCTCCTCCTCGATCTCCATCAACGGCTATTTTGTGCGAGACCTATCAGCGGCGGCAACTAAGCTCGATGAACTAAAGAGAAGTATAGAAGGGATAAGCGGAGCGACCACCGTTGGGAATAGGCCAGTGATGAAGGTAGAATCAACAGGCTTTTTCTCATCAAGGCTTCGGAGCAAGGGGGCTTCGGCGAGGTAAGTGGGTAAGTGGACTTCGTTTTGTGGTTTATCTTTGCATTTTTTGGAGGAACAGAGAGCATGTTGGTAGGGTTAATATTTTGCTCTGGGTATCGTATGTGGAAATCTTGGGAATCTTCCAATCTCCCAAATAGCACCATCTGCGCCAGGTGCACTAAGATGCAGCTCCTGAGAGACTCTGTTCGGGATGTGGAGCTGCCTTTCGATTACCGACAGCTCATTAGGGAGAATGAACAGGAGAGAGAGAAGAGCTACAGGGAGTTAATCACCCCGAGGCTTCAGGAGTCAGATAAGTGGGTGACAGTGAGGGAATCGATGGAAAGAGCTCAGATAGTAGAGAGCACCCCTGTGGCCATCACTTCAGTAGTCGTTATCTTGTGTTGGAAGCTGTTCAGGGGGATGACCTGATAAAGGACAACCACAGCGATCGGCTCTCTGGAACTGAGCCTGGTTCCGTGATGCAGAAGGGAAAGAGGAAGATGAGGAATGCAATAGTCATAGGGGATTCCAGAGAGAGGGGAACAGACAGGAGGTTCTGTCAGCCTGATAGAGATACAGAATGGAGTGTTACCTCCTAGGTGCCAGAGTACGGGATGTCTCAGATCGGGTGAAGAGTATTCTGAAGGGAGGTGATGACCAGTCAGAAGTCTTGGTACACGTTGGTACCAACGACATAGGTAGAAAAATGAGGAGGTCCTAAAGAGAGAATTCAGGGAGTTAGGTAGGAAGCTGAAAGGCAGGATTCTAGGGTAGTAATCTCAGGATTGCTGCCTGTACCACGTGTTAGCGAGTGCAAGAATCGCATTATCAGACCTATTAAAGTGTGGCTATGAGATAGTTGTAGCGAACAGGGCTTCAGATTCCTGGATGATTGGGGCCCCTTCTGGGGGAGGTACGACCTGTACAAAAAGGATGGGATACACCTGAACCAAAAGGGGACCAATATCCTAGCGATCAGACGTAATAGAGCTGTTAGGGAAGGTTTAAACTAATTTGGCCAGGGGATGGGAACCGGAATGATAGGGGAAACAGAAATAATCAAAGATAGTGTGCAACAGAGATTATAGAAAGAACAGGTAGGATATGAGGCTTAACCAAAGCTAGTGTCACGAGTTGCAGGGCAATAGAGACGTGATCCATTTAACAGAGAAAGCAACAAATACTGGACTGAAACTGTTGTACTTGAATGCACGCAGTACAAAGAATGTAACAGACGATCTTGAAATTCAGCTACTGATTCACTTATTCACGTTCCTTTTTCACTTCCTCCTTTGTTGTTTTCAGTCTGTGAACATACATTACTTCTCCTCCTTTGATATTCCTCTTTAACTCCTCTATATTTATACTCATTGGTACCCGAGATATCACTTCTTTATATCAACCACCATTTCGTGCTCCCACCCTTCCTGTTTATTTCACCTTATGTTTTCCTATCTCTCTTAATTTGAGTGCTTTCTCAAGTTTTTCCTCATTCGCACATCGTACCAATAGTTTGCCGTCATTAAGGACTTTTGCAAATACTATTTCCCCTATCTTATTTACCAGTGTTTTTGTTAGCAGAAACGGGTTAATTTTCTTCATGTTTCCTAAGCCTTCTCATTAAATCTTATTATGACAACACCTTCTCTCTGAACTTGTTCATCTTCCTCACTTTCAGAGAGCTCTCCAATACAATTTTTAAATTCTTTTACTCCCTTTGTCTCGGTTTTCATTCATCCGTGTCCTCACTGTCTCCTCATTCCCATTACTTCCCCCTTCACAGCCATCCATTTCTCTCCAGCTGCCTGCCTCTGATCCACTCACCCGCCCCCCACCCAAATAGTTCAACAACAAATCCTCAGGCTCCCCCACCCCCAGGTCACTGCTCTCGATTCCAACTAATGCAACATCTGTAGGCTCCAGTACAGCACCCTAACCTCTTTGGTCTGGGACACGCAATCAACTGCTCCCCCGCCCACAAAGGCCCGAGTGAAGACCCGGAACCAACACACACCTCTAAGTCGTGAAATAGAGCTCTGGGTGATAAGGGAATAAATAGTCGATGAACCTGGAATAAGTGCCAGGTGACTCCCATTAGCGTGGAGACTGGGCGGGGTATGTATTTGCAGGCTGGGGAATCCGAGTGGGAGATGACGTAATACTTATTGCATTATAGAGGTGTGATACTTTTCAGCAACTACATATTTATTCAGATTGGCAGCAATATCTCCTCCTCGATCTCCAACAACGGCCATTTTCTGCGGGACCTATCAGCGGCGGCAACTAAGCTCGATGAACTAAATGGAAGTATAGAAGGGATAAGCGGAGCGGCCATTGTTGGGAGTAAGTCAGTGATGAGAGTAGAAGCAACTGGCTTTTTCTCATTGAGGCTTCAGAGAAAGGGGGCTTCGGCGAGGTAAGTGGGTAAGTGGACTTAATTTGGTGGTTTTTCTTTGCATTTTTTGGAGGAACAGAGAGCATGTCGGTAGGGTTGGTACTTTGCTCTGGGTATCGGATGTCGAAATCCTGGGAATCTTCCAGTCTGCCAGATAGCAGCATCTGCGCCAGGTGCACTGAGATGCAGCTCCTGAGAAACTCTGTTAGGGATGTGGAGCTGCCGTTCGATTACCTACAGCTCATTAGGGAGAATGAACAGGAGTAAAATTTTCAAGGGGAAGATAGACATAACCATGGCTGACAAGTGAAGCGAGAGCCAAAATAAAAGCAAAAAGAGGGCACACAAGGAAGCCAAAGCTAGTGGGAAGATAGAGGATTGGGGAGCTTTTAAAAACTTGCAGAAGGAAACTGAGAAGGTCATTCGGAAGAAAAAGATGAATTATGAGAGGAAGCCGCACACTAATATCAAGGAAGATACTAAAAACTATTAGAAGTATATAAAGGTCAAAAGGGAGTCAAGGACAGATTATTGGATCAATACAAAATGACCCTGGAAATATTGTAATAGGAGATGCAGAGATGGCAGAGGAACTGAATGCATATGTTATGTCAGTTCTCACAGTGGAGGACTTCTGCAGTATACCGGACATTCAAGAGTGTCAGGGAAGTGACGTTTATGCAGCGTAAGTTACGAGCGAGAAGGTGAACAGGAAGCTTGATGATCTGAGGATGGATAAATCTGCTGGACCTGATGGAATGCACCCTTGGGCTCTGAGGGAAGTAGCTGGAGGGATTGCGGAGGCATTAACGATGATATTTCAAAAAACCAATAGATTCTCACATTGTACCGGATAACTGGAAAATTGCAAATGTTACTCCAGTATTTAAGAAGGGCGGGAGGCAGCAGAAATAATACTTTAGACCTGTTTGCTTGGTAACAGTGGTTGGGAAGCTGTTGGAATCCATTGTTAGGGATTAGATTATGGAGTACCTGGAGGCACCTGACAAGATGGGGCAAAACCAGCATAGTTTTCTGATAGGAAGATCCTGCCTGACAAGCCCTACTGCAATTCTCTGAGGAAATTACAAGCAGGGTAGACGAAGGAGATGCAGGAGACGTGGTGCACCTGGATTTTCAGAAGGCCTTTGATAAATTGTCGCGCATGAGGTTGTTTAGCAAGAGAAGAGAACACGGGATTACAGGGAAGTTACTAGCAGAGGTGGAGTATCGGTTACTAGTGGAGTTCCACAGGGCTCGGTGGTAGGACTGCTGCTTTATACGATTATGTCAATGATTTGGACTAACGTTTTAATGGATTTGTATTAAATTTGCCGATGACACAAAAAGTGGTGGAGGAGCGGATAGTGCTGAGGAAACAGAGAGCCTTAGATAGTTCAGGGGAATGGGTAATGAAGTAGAAAACGAAATACAATGTTTAAAAGTTTCTGGTCATGCACTTTGGAGGAGGAGATAGACGGAAAGACTATTATTTAGATGGGAACAATAATCAAAATGCAGAAATGCAAAGAGAATTGTGAACCCTTGGGGAGAATACTCTAAAGTGTAACCTCCAGGTTGAGTGGGCTGTGAAAAAGGCGAATGTAATGTTGACATACATTTCCAGAGGTATAAAACATGGGCAGTGATGTGCTGTTGGGATTCTATAAGGCACACGTGAGACCATAATTGGACTACTGTGTGCAGTTTTGGGCTTCTTAATTTAGAAAGGATATACTAACGATGGAGAGGGTTCAGAGAAGATTCACGAGAATGAAAAAGGAACATCTGGCAACTCTTGGGTTGTATACCGTGGAGTTCAGGAGTATGAGGGGGTTCTCAGAGAAACATTCCGAATGTTAATAAGCCTGAACATATTAAATATGACAAAGTATCATGGTACCTTGGTAGGGGATTATAAGACAAGAGGGCATGGCTTCAAGATTGAAGAACTGAGATGTGGAGAAATCACTTTCGTCAGAGGGAGGTAAATCAGTGGAATTTGTTGCCATGAGCAGTTGTGGAGGCCAAGTCATTGGGTGTATTTAAGGCAGTGATTGATAGGTTCTTGATTAGCCAGGACATCAAAGCGTCTGGGGTGAAAGCAGGGGAGTGGGGATGACTGGAAGAACTGGATCAGCCCATCATTAAATGGCGGAGCAGACTCGATGGGCCAAATGACCTAACTCTGCTACGTCTTTTTATGGTCTAACACAGCTGCAGCACCCGTCTATGTGCTTAGCCCCCCGCTCAACTCACTTTACTTTTATGACTCTATGTTTGTGCACATCTTCAATGCCACATTCAAGTTGTACAGCGAGTGTAAAGTTGTTACATATTAGCATACAGGGGAGAGTTTGATCATATGGCTGAGGCTTGCCATAACAACAAACTATTACAAAAGAAGGGCCCCAGAGATCTATGAACCAGACCTCATCAGACAATCAAAGGTGGAAAGGGTCAGCAACGTTACATTGCTCAGCGTTATTCCTTCGGTGGACAGGACCTGTACGGGGCCTAACACGTAACTTTAGTTACGAAGAAAGCACTGAATATTCGGCATCACATTTACAAATTTAACGAACTACTGTAGATGTGTAGTGAAGCCGATGTTGACTGACTGCTGGCTGTATCGCAGACACCAAAAATACAATCTACCTTGAAAGGAAGATACTACAAAAAGTAATGGATAACCCAGTCGATCACACGCAAAGCACGCTGCACCACGAAGCATATCTACACGAAGAGTTGTGTGAGGAAATCCGCATTAATGATCAGAGACGCCACAATTCAGTACTTGCTTTCTTCTTGCTGCTTAATCAATAAAAATATACGGGACTTCAGGATTCGCATCACCAGCTTCAGGAACAGTTCCTACTCTTCAGCCATCAGCCTCTTGAACGAAAGGGAAACATTACACTCAAGTTCACTTGCCCCACCCTTAAAGTATTCCTACAAGTTATGGACTCACTTTCAATGACCTCATCGCATGCCCTCGATGTTCATTGCTTATTTTTGTATTATTTCTTTCTTTTTGTATTTGGAGTTTGTTGTCTTTTGCACATTGGCCGCATTGGTGTGTTCACTCATTTATTCTATCATGGTTGTTATTCTACTGTGGTTTGGCTGACTTTGTCCGCAAGAAAATGTACCCCAGGGTTGGATATGGTGCCATATATATCACTTCAATATTAAACGTGTTGAACTTTGTGAACGTTGTGTATTTTTGGAACAGCTTGTGCTTGAGCCAACCAGGAACGAGGCTATTTTGGACTTGGTGATGTGCAATGAACAGGAATTGATAAGTGATCCTGAAGTAAAGGAGCCACTGGGAAGTAGTGATCATAACATGATAAGTTTTTATCTACAATTTGAGAGGGATAAGGGCAGATCAGAGGTGTCAGTGTTGCAATTAAATAAAGGAGACTACGGAGCCATGAGGGAAGAGCTGGCCAAAGTTAAATGGGCGGATGCCCTGGCAGGAAGGATAGTGGATCAGCAGTGGCAGATATTCTTAGGGATAATACAAAAGATGCAAAAGCAGTTCATTCCAATGAGAAGGAAGGATTCAAAGAGGGGGAAGGGGCCACAGTGGTTGACAAAGGAAGTCAGAGATTGTATAGCATTAAAGAAAAAGAAGTATGACAGGGCTAAGATGAGTGGGAAGAGAGATGATTGGGAAAGTTTAAAGGATCAGCAGATATTAACTAAAAAAGCAATACGGAGAGAAAAAATCAGTTATGAGCTCAGTCTAGCCAGGAATATAAAAGGGGATAGCAAAAGCTTTTTTAGCTATGTGAAGAGAAAGAAGATAGTTAAGAACAATGTTGGCCCCTTGAAGAATGAATTGGGAGAAATTGTTATGGGAAACAGGGAAATGGCAACTGAATTTAATGCGTACTTTAGATCTGTCTTCACCAGGGAGGACACAAGCAATCTCCCAGATGTATGGATGGGCCAGGGTCATAAGATATCAGAGGAATTGAAACAGATTGACATTAGGAAAGAAACTGTGATGAGTAGACTGATAGGACTGAAGGCTAATAAATCCCCGGGTCCAGATGGTCTGCATCCGAGGGTTCTAAAAGAGGTGGCTCAGGAAATTGCGGATGCATTGGTAATCATTTTCCAATGTTCCTTAGATTCAGGATCAGTTCTTGAAGATTGGAGAGTGGCTAATGTTATCCCACTTTTCAAGAAGGGAGGGAAGGAGAAAACGGAGAACTATCGACCTGTTAGTCTAACGTCAGTCGTGGGGAAGATGCTTGAGTCCATTATTAATGACGAAATAGTGGCACATCGTGATAGCAATAATAGGATTAGGCCGAGCCAGCATGGATTTACCAAGGGCAAATCATGCTTGACTAATCTGTTGGAGTTTTTTGAGGGTGTAACAAGGATGTTAGACGAGGGTAAGCCAGTGGATGTTCTGTACCTAGAATTTCAGAAGGCATTCGATAAGGTGCCACATAGGAGATTGGTGAGTAAAATCAGAGCTCATGGCATTGGGGGCAGGGTTTCAACATGGATAGAAAACTGGTTGGCAGATAGAAAGCAAAGGATAGCAATGAATGGGTGTTTCTCGGACTGGCTGGAGGAGACTATTGGGGTACCACAGGGCTCTGTATTGGGACCACAGCTCTTTACGATTTATGTCAACGATTTAGATGAGGGCATTGAAAACTATATCAGCAAGTTTGCTGACGATACTAAACTGGGTGGCAGTGTGACATGCGAAGAGGACGTAAGGGGAATACAGGGAGACAGATAGGCTGGGTGAGTGGGCAGATACTTGGAAGATGTCATTCAATGTGAATAAATGTGAAGTTATCCACTTTGGAAGCAGGAACAAGAGGGCAGAGTATTGTCTGAACGATGTAGAGTTAGGTAAGGGAGAAATGCAAAGAGACCTAGGAGTCCTAGTTCACCAGTCAATGAAGGTGAATGAGCAAGTGCAACAGGCAGTGAAGAGGGCAAATGGAATGCTGGCCTTTGTTACAAGGGCAATTGAGTACAAGAGCAAGGATGTCCTTTTGCATTTGTACAGGGCCCTGGTGAGGCCACACCTGGAATATCGTGCACAGTTTTGGTCTCCAGGTTTAAGGAAGGACATTCTGGCAATTGAGGAAGTGCAGCGTGGATTCACTAGGTTGATTCCTGGGATGGCAGGGCTGTCTTACGCAGAGAGATTGGAGAGATTGGGCTTGTACACACTGGAATTGAGGAGATTGAGAGGGGATCTGATTGAAACGTTTAAGATAATTAAAGGATTTGATAGGATTGAGGCAGGAAATATTTTCCAGATGCTGGGAGAGTCCAGTACCAGAGGGCATGGATTGAGAATAAGAGATCAGTTATTTAAAACAGAGTTGAAGAAAAACTTCTTCTCCCACAGAGTTGTGGAGGTGTGGAATGCACTGCCTCGGAAGACGGTGGCCAATTCTCTGGATGCTTTCAAGAAGGAGCTAGATAGATATCTGATGGATAGGGGAATCAAGGGATATGAGGACAAGGCAGGGTATTGATAGTGACTGATCAGCCTTGATCTCAGAATGGCGGTGCAGACTCGAGGTGCCGAATGGTCTACTTCTGCACTTATTGTCTATTGTCTATTGAACTCCGAATTTCCAATTGTGCCCATCTTGTTCGAATGTCTGCAAAAATGTGATTCACGAGAGGAAGATTGAAGGAGGAAGTATATTTGGCTGTAGTACACAAGCGTCAAACTAAGATGACATACGTCAAACGTATGTCCATACAAGAAGAGTCATAGGAATGGCTTATAAGAACAGGGCATGGAACAACAGCTGGAAGCTTGATATTGTAGCCATTAGTGAGACTTGGCTGCAGGACTGGACACTAAATATTTCGAGCTTTGGTTGTTTTAGACACTGCAGAGTGGGAGCGATTAAAGGATGAGAGGTGGTGTTACTGGTTGGAGAAAATGTCACGGCAGTGCTGTAAGGCCAGACTGGACAACTTGTTTAGTGAGGCTTTATGGGTGGAACGGAGGAATAAGAAATGTATGACCACGTAAACAGGGCAACAGTATAGACCACCCAACAGTCTGAGCTATTTAGCAGAACAAATTTGTGGAGATAGCAGATTGTTGCAAGATAAATAAGGATGTTATAGGAGATGATTTTAACTTTCCACAAATTAACTGGCAATCCAATTCTGCAAAACCATTGGATGGGAGAGAGTTTGGAAATGTGTTCAGGAAAGTTACCTGAATCAGTATGTAGAAGCCTCAAGCAGAGTCTGTGTGATAATTTTAACTGCTATAAGGGAATAATATACGGCATGTGACAAAAATTTGTGTAGGGTAACAGTTTGCATCTAGTGAGCATAATGCATTAATTTCAGAGTAAATCTGAAAAAATAGATCGGCCTGGTGCTCAGCTTAAGGTGCTAACTTAGAGAAAGGCCAACTTATTTGGTATCGGAAAGGATCTGGCAAGAGTGGATTGGGACAGGCAGTTTCCTGGCAATGGTGTACTTGGGAAGTGGGATGTCTGCAGAAGTGAACACTAGAGGGTACAAATCCTGTATGTGTCTGTCAGAATAAACGGTAATGATAATAGATGTAGGTAGTGAAAACTGGTGTGGATAAACAAAATATATTGAAAACTGCGCTTCTTTAGCAGACAAGGTGACGAAGATTCCTAAGACCTTCTGCAGATTTGTTCAGAGCGAAATAATTGCATGGAACAAAACTGGTCCTCCCGAAGATCAGAATGGTCATCCATGCGTAGTGACAAAAGAGTTGGTGGATATTTCAGGTCATTTATTTGCATCTGTATTTACTAAGGAGATACTCACAGATGGCATCAACTTCATGAATTGCAACGGGATCTGGTTCAGATAGCAGTCAGTGCAGAAAATTTCAAGTTGTTGCAGTTCTGTAGGACCAGGCAAGGTAGGTCTTACACTGCCAACGGTAGGGAACTGACGATTGCGATGGAACAAAGAAATATAGGGGATACTCGTAGATAATGCACTTCAAGTAGCGTCACAGGTTGATGCTGTCGGAAAAGGAAGGTGTTGGCATAATGGCTTTCATAAATCAAAGATCTGAGCACTTAAGAAGGGATGTAATATTGAAGGTACGTAAGATATTGCTGAGTCCTAATTTCGAGTATAGTGAGCAATTTAGGTCACTTAACCACGGGACGCATATAGGTAAGTTTGAATAATGCAGAGGAAATTTACAAAAAACAAATACTGCCGTATCTGGACGCCCTGATATATATGGAAATACGGAATAGGTTAGGACTTAATTCTTTGGGACATAGAAGCGTGAGCGTAGATTTGATCGAGGATTACGAAATTATGAGCGGTACAGTTAGGTAAAATGTTGAGATTTCGGGAGATAATGTGGGGCACCTATCTGCATGAATGCAGGAGGGGTTGTACCTGTCCAATTTACACTGCAGGGAAAGGCAGAAAGGTGTCGAAAGACAGTGATAGAAAGTATAGTTTATTATTCTTCACAATCTTCAGATGACATCTGCCCTTTCAATTATTTTTCTGTGAACCGTGAGCACCATTACATACTACACATACTTAAGTCGATAAACGTTGAACTTACCTACTAAATCTATCCAAACTGTTGTACTGTTATGCGATTCTAAAGTTCTGCCAAGCACATTCCACGTGTAAGAACAGGTGTAAGATTTCGAGCCGGTCCCTATTTCCCAGAAAGGAAATGTGGCGATGTATCGCCCGGATGTGTATCTGGGTTGCGTTGATGCTCTTTCCCTGCCTTTGTACAGGAGAAAGCTGCTGATCGACTCTCGATGCTGCGGTGAAGTACAGGTAAAAGTGATCCTTTCATCTGACACATAGACTTTGTCCGTCCGGTCAGGAGACAGTAGAGGTTTCTCTGGACGACCTGGAATAGAAAATAAAACGAATTAATTCGGACTGCGCACGGATAACACAAAATAAAGTTTTCTTAAAATAATTCAAAAGAACTTCATCATTAGATGATATCCGTCGCCCAAGATATATTCTACAAGCGTAGAAACGTTCAAATCCTCCTAATGTCGAGAACCTGAGCCGCGGATAGCTGGTTAACAGTTGTGGCAAATTGCAACCATTCTGTGTTATTAGAATGGATTATTATCACAACAGTACTTATTTTCTTAACATAATTATCCAAACTGATGGCATGAACGCGACTTCGGTAACTTCCTGTGGCAGCTTCTCGCCATTTTCGTTCCTTCTTCTTCTTCTTCTTCTTCTTCTTCTTCTTCTTCAATTCCTCTCTCTAGCCTCTTACCTCTTGTCGTTACGTGTCTAGCACCACCCCATGATGTCCCTCCTCCATCCCTTTCTCCCATTGTCCACGGTCCTCCACTACGATGTTCGTTTTTCTCCAGCCTTTCTTATTTTCATCTATCTATAATTTAATTAGCGGTAGGGCGCCGAGTAGGCCCGTCTGACTCTTTCAGCTGCTATGATATTGTGACAGGTGTCCGCTCTGAGATTGAACTTGCCGAACATTGTTAAAAGCTAATATTCATCTTCACCCTGTGAATAATAAGCACCTGATCAGTTAAAGCAATTTCAGTACCCTTGCGAGATCTTACATTGCATAGCAGACGTGTTTTCCATTTTACAGTTTGTTGAGAATTCGGTATTTGTGGGTTGATGTAAAACACATTTGCTAAAAATGCAGACTGCACGTGTTCCAATGTAACCTTACACATTTTTCTTTGTGTGACGTAGATTGGTCCTATATCGGAATTTCTGTTGATTATGTTCAGAATGGAATTTATTGTAGAAACTCCTTTGCATGTAACTGAAATTATAACCTCTGCTTTTGAAAGCTGAGAAATCTTTATGTCCAATTGGATTCTTCATATTGACCTTTCCAAACAATCTCTCCTTAATAAATGCACTCTGCATCTATACTATCTTATATTCTATCTATCTTATCTCCCTGAAAAGGCATTTCCATGAAATGAACCTGGGAATAGCAGTTCCCTCTGTGGTTTACTCTTGATCACTCCAGGATTATGTGAAACATATCAGAGCCTTAGAAAGATTAGAGACAACAGGTATTGTCGTTTTGATCAAATAACACATCGGCCAAACAGCAGAATGGAACAACGGCATTCCAGGAACAATCAAGAAAACTTATCAACAAAGCTGAGAAAATAAATCGAATTAGACTGCGGAAAGATGGCAAATACGGAAAAATTTTCTTTAATACGCTGCAATAATCGTTCCGTGGAACTATGTATTTCTCACGCCACCATCCTCCCTGCCAAAAACAGTACTTGAACAAATGTGCTTCCCGGAGATAGCATGTGACATCCGTCTGGATGAATGCAGGAGGAGTTTTACTTGTTCAGTCAACGCTGTAGGCAAAGGCAGGAAGGTGGAAGACACGAGATAGAAAGTATAGTTTATTATTCTTGTACATCTTCAGATGAGAAAGTTACTGAGAAAGATTGAATAGGTTAGGACTTAATTCTTTGGGACATAGAAGCGTGAGCGTAGATTTGATCGAAGTTTACGAAATTATGAGCGGTACAGACAGGTTAAATGTTGAGATTTCCGGGAGATAATGTGGGGCATCTATCTGCATGAATGCAGGAGGGGTTGTACTTGTCCAATTTACACTGCAGGGAAAGGCAGAAAGGTGTCGAAATACAGTGATAGAAAGTATAGTTTATTATTCTTCACAAACTTCAGATGACATCTGCCCTTTCAAGTATTTTTCTGTGAACCGTGAGCACCATTACATACTACACATACTTAAGTCGATAAACGTTGAACTTACCTACTAAATCTATCCAAACTGTTGTACTGTTATGCGATTCTAAAGTTCTGCCAAGCACATTCCACGTGTAAGAACAGGTGTAAGATTTCGAGCCGGTCCCTATTTCCCAGAAAGGAAATGTGGCGATGTATCGCCCAGATGTGTATCTGGGTTGCGTTGATGCTCTTTCCCTGCCTTTGTACAGGAGAAAACTGCTGATCGACTCTCGAAGCTTCGGTGAAGTACAGGTAAAAGTGATCCTTTCATCTGACACATAGACTTTGTCCGTCCGGTCAGGAGACAGTAGAGGTTTCTCTGGACGACCTGGAATAGAAAATAAAACGAATTAATTCGTACTGCGCACGGATAACACAAAATAAAGTTTTCTTAAAATAATTCAAAAGAACTTCATCATTAGAAGGTATCCGTCGCCCAAGATATATTCTACAAGCGTAGAAACGTACAAATCCTCCTAATGTCGAGAACCTGAGCCGCGGATAGCTGGTTAACAGTTGTGGCAAATTGCAACCATTCTGTGTTATTAGAATGGATTATTATCACAACGGTACTTATTTTCTTAACATAATTATCCAAACTGATGGCATGAACGCGACTTCGGTAACTTCCTGTGGCAGCTTCTCGCCATTTTCGTTCCTTCTTCTTCTTCTTCCTCTTCTTCAATTCCTCACTCTAGCCTCTTACCTCTTGTCGTTACATGTCTAACACCACCCCATGATGTCCCTCCTCCATCCCTTTCTCCCATTGTCCACGGTCCTCCACTACGATGTTCGTTTTTCTCCAGCCTTTCTTATTTTCATCTATCTATAATTTAATTAGCGGTAGGGCGCCGAGTAGGCCCGTCTGACTCTTTCAGCTGCTATGATATTGTGACAGGTGTCCGCTCTGAGATTGAACTTGCCGAACATTGTTAAAAGCTAATATTCATCTTCACCCTGTGAATAATAAGCACCTGATCAGTTAAAGCAATTTCAGTACCCTTGCGAGATCTTACATTGCATAGCAGACGTGTGTTCCATTTTACAGTTTGTTGAGAATTCGGTATTTGTGGGTTGATGTAAAACACATTTGCTAAAAATGCAGACTGCACGTGTTCCAATGTAACCTTACACATTTTTCTTTGTGTGACGTAGATTGGTCCTATATCGGAATTTCTGTTGATTATGTTCAGAATGGAATTTATTGTAGAAACTCCTTTGCATGTAACTGAAATTATAACCTCTGCTTTTGAAAGCTGAGAAATCTTTATGTTCAATTGGATTCTTCATTTTGACCTTTCCAAACAATCTCTCCTTAATAAATGCACACTGCATCTATACTATCTTATATTCTATCTATCTTATCTCCCTGAAAAGGCATTTCCATGAAATGAACCTGGGAATAGCAGTTCCCTCTGTGGTTCACTCTTGATCACTCCAGGATTATGTGAATCATATCAGAGCCTTAGAAAGATTAGAGACAACAGGTATTGTCGTTTTGATCAAATAATACATCGGCCAAACAGCAGAATGGAACAATGGCATTCCAGGAACAATCAAGAAAACTTATCAACAAAGCTGAGAAAATAAATCGAATTAGACTGCGGAAAGACGGCAAATACGGAAAAATTTTCTTTAATACGCTGCAATAATCGTTCCGTGGAACTATGTATTTCTCACGCCACCATCCTTTTGAACAAATGTGCTTCCCGGAGATAGCATGTGACATCCGTCTGGATGAATGCAGGAGGAGTTTTTCTTTTTCAGTCAACGCTGTAGGCAAAGGCAGGAAGGTGGAAGACACGAGATAGAAAGTATAGTTTATTATTCTTGTACATCTTCAGATGAGAAAGTTACTGAGAAAGATTGAATAGGTTAGGACTTAATTCTTTGGGACATAGAAGCGTGAGCGTAGATTTGATCGAAGTTTACGAAATTATGAGCGGTACAGACAGGTTAAATGTTGAGATTTCCGGGAGATAATGTGGGGCATCTATCTGCATGAATGCAGGAGGGGTTGTACTTGTCCAATTTACACTGCAGGGAAAGGCAGAAAGGTGTCGAAATACAGTGATAGAAAGTATAGTTTATTATTCTTCACAATCTTCAGATGACATCTGCCCTTTCAAGTATTTTTCTGTGAACCGTGAGCACCATTACATACTACACATACTTAAGTCGATAAACGTTGAACTTACCTACTAAATCTATCCAAACTGTTGTACTGTTATGCGATTCTAAAGTTCTGCCAAGCACATGGCAAGTGTAAGAACAGGTGTAAGATTTCGAGCCGGTCCCTATTTCCCAGAAAGGAAATGTGGCGATGTATCGCCCAGATGTGTATCTGGGTTGCGTTGATGCTCTTTCCCTGCCTTTGTACAGGAGAAAGCTGCTGATCGACTCTCGAAGCTTCGGTGAAGTACAGGTAAAAGTGATCCTTTCATCTGACACATAGACTTTGTCCGTCCGGTCAGGAGACAGTAGAGGTTTCTCTGGACGACCTGGAATAGAAAATAAAACGAATTAATTCGTACTGCGCACGGATAACACAAAATAAAGTTTTCTTAAAATAATTCAAAAGAACTTCATCATTATATGGTATCCGTCGCCCAGGATATATTCTACAAGCGTAGAAACGTACAAATCCTCCTAATGTCGAGAACCTGAGCCGCGGATAGCTGGTTAACAGTTGTGGCAAATTGCAACCATTCTGTGTTATTAGAATGGATTATTATCACAACGGTACTTATTTTCTTAACATAATTATCCAAACTGATGGCATGAACGCGACTTCGGTAACTTCCTGTGGCAGCTTCTCGCCATTTTCGTTCCTTCTTCTTCTTCTTCCTCTTCTTCAATTCCTCACTCTAGCCTCTTACCTCTTGTCGTTACATGTCTAACACCACCCCATGATGTCCCTCCTCCATCCCTTTCTCCCATTGTCCACGGTCCTCCACTACGATGTTCGTTTTTCTCCAGCCTTTCTTATTTTCATCTATCTATAATTTAATTAGCGGTAGGGCGCCGAGTAGGCCAGTCTGACTCTTTCAGCTGCTATGATATTGTGACAGGTGTCCCCTCTGAGATTGAACTTGCCGAACATTGTTAAAAGCTAATATTCATCTCCACCCTGTGAATAATAAGCACCTGATCAGTTAAAGCAATTTCAGTACCCTTGCGAGATCTTACATTGCATAGCAGACGTGTGTTCCATTTTACAGTTTGTTGAGAATTCGGTATTTGTGGGTTGATGTAAAACACATTTGCTAAAAATGTAGACTGCACGTGTTCCAATGTAACCTTACACATTTTTCTTTGTGTGACGTAGATTGGTCCTATATCGGAATTTCTGTTGATTATGTTCAGAATGGAATTTATTGTAGAAACTCCTTTGCATGTAACTGAAATTATAACCTCTGCTTTTGAAAGCTGAGAAATCTTTATGTCCAATTGGATTCTTCATATTGACCTTTCCAAACAATCTCTCCTTAATAAATGCACTCTGCATCTATACTATCTTATATTCTATCTATCTTATCTCCCTGAAAAGGCATTTCCATGAAATGAACCTGGGAATAGCAGTTCCCTCTGTGGTTTACTCTTGATCACTCCAGGATTATGTGAATCATATCGGAGCCTTAGAAAGATTAGAGACAACAGATATTGTCGTTTTGATCAAATAACACATCGGCCAAATAGCAGAATGGAACAACGGCATTCCAGGAACAATCAAGAAAACCTATCAACAAAGCTGAGAAAATAAATCGAATTAGACTGCGGAAAGCCGGCAAATACGGAAAAATTTTCTTTAATACGCTGCAACAATCGTTCCGTGGAGCTATGTATTTCTCACGCCCCCATCCTCCCTGCCTGAAACAGTATTTGAACAAATGTGCTTCCCGGAGATAGCATGTGACATCCGTCTGGATGAATGCAGGAGGAGTTTTATTTGTTCAGTCAACGCTGTAGGCAAAGGCAGGAAGGTGGAAGACACGTGATAGAAAGTATAGTTTATTATTCTTGTATATCTTCAGATGACAAAGTTACAGAGAAAGATTGAATAGGTTAGGACTGGAGCGTAGAAGGATGAGGGTAGATTTGATAAAGGTTTATAAAATGATGATGGGAATATATAGAGTGAATGCAAGCAGGCTTTTTCCACTGAGGCTAGGGGGGAAAATAACCAGAGGGCATGGGTTAAGGGTGAAGGGGGAAAAGTTTAAAGGGAACATGGAGGGGGCTTCTTCACACAGAGAGTGGTGGGAGTGTGGAATGAGCTTCCAGATGAAGTGGTAAATGCAGGCTCACATTTAACATTTCAGAAAAACCTGGACAGGGACATGGATGAGAGGTGTATGGAGGAATATGGGCCAGGTGTAGGTCAGTGGGCTAGGCAGAAAAATGGTTCGGCACAGCCAAGAAGGGCCAAAAGATATGTTTCCGTGCTGTAAAGTTCTATGGTTCTATGACATCTGCCCTTTCAAGTATTTTTCTGCGAACCGTGAGCACCATTACATACTAGATAAACTTAAGTCGATAAGCGTCAAACCTACCTACTAAATAGATCCAAACTGCTGTACTTTCATACGATTCTAAAATTCTGCCAAGAACATTGCATGTGTAAGAGCAGGTGTAACTTTTCCTGCCGGTCCCTATTCTCCAGAAAGCAAACGTGGCTCTGTCTCCCCCAGATATGTATGTGGGTGGCATTGATACACGTTCCCCGTTTTTGTAAAGCAGAAAGCTGCTGATTGAACGAACCGAAAGACTGTGATAGAAAGTATAGTTTATTATTCTGGTACATCTTCAGATGAGATTTGCCCTTTCAAGCATTTTGCGAACCGCTAGCATTATTGCATACTACACAAACCAAAGTTGAGAAAAGTTAAACTCACCTACTGCTTTTATCCGCACTGACGTACTGTAATGCGACTCTACAATTCTGCCAAGCAGTTTGCGCGTGTAAGAACATACGTAATATTTCGAGCCAGCAGAATTTTCTGCGATCTTAAACGTCACTTCCTCTCGCGCAGAATTGTACTTGGGTTCTATTGATACACGTTGGCCGTCTTTGTATAGGAGAAAGCCGTTGATCGAATATCGAGCTTGCGGTGGTCGACATGTAAAAGTGACGAATTCACCTGACACATAGACGTTGTCTGGGCGATCAGGAGACAGTAGAGGTTCCTCTGGACGATCTGGAAGTTGAAAAAGCAGTCTGTAAACCATACCGCGCAGAGAAGACACAAAAGAAAATTACTCGTTAAAGGTTTTCGGAGGGAATTCATCATTAGATGACACCCGATCGCCCAGGTACTATAAAGAGATCTCACATTGCATAGCGTATGTTTGATCACTTTTACAAGTTGGTGAGAATTCGGTACCTTTAGGGATGGTGTAAAACACATATTCTAAAAATATAGACTGCACTGGTGAATTTCTTGTACATATTTTATTCATGTGACGGTGATGGGTTCTATATCAGCACTTGTGCTGATTATTTGCGGAATGGAAATAGAAATCCCATTACAAAAAACTGTGGAAATTATAAGCACTGCTTTCGAATGTTGAGAAAACCTAGTGTCCTATTTGATTCTTTATAGTAACGTTTAAGAACAGTCACGCCTTAATGAATGCGCTCTGCATCTATACTATCTTACAATCTTTGCTCCTAGCTCCCTGAAGTAACCTTTCCATGAACTGAACCAAAGAACAGCCTATGGGGTTTACTCCTGATAGGTGTAGATTTCTGCGAAGCATATCAGATCCGTGGAAACATTCGAGACACCAGATAATGTCGGTTTGACCAAGTAACACCGACGAAACAGCAAGATAGAACTTCGGCATTCAAGGAACAATCTATAACGTTTATTAATAAATTGGAGAAAATAAATCGAAATAGTCTGCGGAAACCCGGCAAATATGGAAACTTTCTGTTTAATACGCTACAATAATCGTTCAGTGGAATTGCCGGTTTCTCACGTCTGTATCCCACTTGTCTGAAACTTTATGTACAAAAATAGGTTTCCCAGGAGATAAGATGTAACATCTGTCTGGATGAATGCAGGAGGGGTTGTACTTATTGAATTTATGATGTAGTAAAAGGCAGGGACCAGTCAAAAGACCGTAATACATTATGCAGTTTATTATTCTGGTACAACTTCAGATGACATCTGCCCTTTTAACCGTGTTTCTGCGAACCGCGACAATCATTGCAAACTGTACACACTTAAGTTGAGAAAAGTTAAACTCACCTACTATTTGTATCTGCACTATTGCACTTTTATCCGATTCTACTATTGTACCATTCACATTGCATGTGTAAGAACAGGTATAAGATTTCCAGCCGGCCGATTGTTCTGTGATCGAAAACGTAGCACTGTATGGCGCAGAAGTGTACATGGGGTCATGTGATACATTTTGCTCTCCGTTGTACAGGAGAAATCTGCTGATCGATTCTCGACGCTCTGGTGCTGTACAGGCAAAACGGACCGATTCACCTGACACATAGACTTTGTACTTCCCCTCAGGAGACAGAAGAGGTGCCTCTGGAGGACCCAGAGGTAGAAAAGTTACTAATTAATCACACTGCGCATAGAATCAATTTTCACTTAAAAATTTTCAAAAGGAATTCATTATTAGATGACATATGCCCGCCCAAGTATTATTCTATCTGGCGCGTGTGTCAATCGGGGTAATGAATCTTGATGTTGAGAAACTGTGCCGTAGAAAGCTGGTTAGTTGCTGTGGCAGCGTGCAAGCAATCTGTGTTGCGGGAATGGAGTATTATCATAACCTTACTTGTATTGTTATCATAATTATCCAAATTGTTGGCATGCACAGCTACTTTCATTAACATTTTTCCGCCATTCTCCTTTTTCAATTCCTCGCTCTGGCCTCTTACCTCTTGTCGTCACATGTCTATCAGCACGCTATGTTGCTATCCCCTATGAGATTACTGTTTCTCCAGGCCTTTCCCATCTATCTATAACTTATTTAGCCCCATGGCTGGAATCGGCCCTTCATGTCCGATATTGTCACTTGCGTCGGTTCTGGGAATATTCTTCCCAGGACTGTTCAAATGCTAATCTTGAAATCTACCCTGTGAGTAACAAAGTCCACATCATTTTACTCAATTTCAGTTTCCTTTAGACATCTTATATTTCATAGAGGATGTTCCCTTCTACAAGATGGCTAGAATTCTTTTTTTGTGGGGATGAGGCGTGTTGGCATAAAACGCAGATGCTAAGGATGTAGACTGCACAGGTTCCAATGTACAATATACATTTCTATTCTCGTGACTTTGATGGGTTCTATATCAGCACTTGCGTTCATTACTCTGGTATGCTCGGAATTAAATTATTGCAGAAATTCCTTTATATGGAACTGTGGAATGATAACTTCTACTTTCCAATGTTGAGAAAATTTTGTGTCTAATTTGATTCTTCAAATTAACCCTTTTTAACAATTTCTCCTGAGGAATGCAGTCTACATCTCGCATGGTATCTTATAATCTTTCTGCCTTATTTCCCTAAAATATCATTTCCATGAACTCAGTGAAGGAATAGCAGTTGTCTGCGGTGCTTATTGTTGATAGCAGTATGTTTGTATTAATCGTATCAGAGCCGTAGAAAAATAGCAGATATTGTAGATTTGATCACATAATACGTCGACCAAACAGCAAGTTAGAGCGTTTATCACTCACCTAGAACATTTTCCCCCTGGACCTTCACGACCACTGTAAATGAAAAATTATAATAAATTACTTCAATTCCACATTATACCTGCATAAAATGTTCAAAGCCGCTTTACAGAAGAACCCCGTCATTAATCCGTGACTTCCTGTTGGCGGCGTTCTATTCTCCCGAACCCCATTCTCAGCCCTCCCCATCTGATGAAGCAGCAGCTCTAAAACTTTGATATCTGTCAGTCAGGCACTCGCTCTGCTGGAGATTCTTCGCCCCATAGAACAGAGTCATGACGGAAACAGAAAGACCAGTTCGGTGGATGGAAACAGCTCTCAATTATCGGCATTTAGTTATTCCATGGTCGCATTCGTATTTCAAAGTCACTATTTCTCCGTTACTACGTCATTATATAAATCTCAGGATCTGATCATCTGCTAACACACTGAATGGAAGTCTCGGGCATGTATAGAAACACAAAATACGCACACGATCATGGTCAGTCGAATCACATCCTTGCCTGCAGATTAAGCAACTATTAAAAACACAAAGATTCCCGGTGCATACAAGCGACGAAGCTGATAATTTAGATTAGATTAGATTAGATTCAACTTTATTGTCATTGTGCGTAGTACAGATACAAAGCCAATTTGCACCATTTCTTGGAAGGAGAGTTCAGTCATGACGTATATAATCTGTACACATTAACAATCTCTTTCTCTATCTTCCCATCTGTCTGTCTATATATCTTACAATCTATTCATCTGTTTATCTATCTATATTTCTACCTATCCAGAATTCACTTAGCTGTTCGGTTGGCTGGGACTCAGAGGAGACCAGCGGGTTCGCGATAGACACCCAGTCAGAACAACGAATCGGACCGATATAAACGCGAGTACTCGGCGGAAGCAACACTGAATGCCAGTTCGACTGATAACAAAACGTTTTCGACCTGACCTCCAGGCACGGCGTAAAACGTTACAATCAAAGAACAACCCGAGCTCCCAACCTTATCTTCCATCTATCTGTCTCTCTGTTTGTCTATCTGTCTCACAATCTACTTATCTATCTATCGACCTACCTCTCTCTCTAACTGTCTATCTATCCAGCTAGCAATCTACCTCATTCTATCTATCTATCTATCTACCTATCTATCCGTCAGTCTGTCTATCAATTTACTTCTCTATCTCTCTGTTTAATTATGGTTCAGCAGCCTTGAATAAATTTTGATTGAAAAGCCTCATTACGTGACGTGGGACTAAACGAGGATTATCAAAAACAAGTTAGTATTTGCACAAAGTGTCAGTAATATTTAGTTCAATTTCTTTGGAGTAATCATCTCCATTTGGGCTGTGAGAGCGAAAGCCTTTCTTCTCCGGCTTTAGACCCGTATATATCTCACACCGTCATCCTTCCGTGCAGCCAAACTTCCTTGCATTTAAACCTGTTGGATAAAATTATGCACGGATCTGTTTGCTCTCTCCGAGAGCTGGAGCAAGTGAAATGGCAAAATGAGGAGAGGAAAGCAAATAGTTAATTAGATTGACAGAGAGGCGGTACTTTGGGTTAAGCAGTGGTGGGTGTTTGTACTTGCTGAAACGTTACTTTTCTCAGAAACAGCAAGTTCGAATGTGGGTATATTGGTCAACAAATTTCGCAACAAATGTTAAATGAAGAAGTTTAAAAAGTAACTATTGTCGAGCTTCAGCATTGTCATTGTTAGCTACATTTTTCTTCCCCGTTCTGTGAAATTACCTCCTTCAACTAGTAACGTCGAAGATATTGAACAGGTTATATGCAAAGATTTAGAAAAGTCTATTTGTGCAAGTGACTATTGTGCATTACTTTTCCAATTTTTGAGCCTCGTTTCAGAAGTGCATGAACAATTGACTCTTCTACAGGAACAGGGATGTAAATGATTGACATTGGAAGTAGTTGATTTGATAGCAAATTATTTACAGCCATGGGAGTACTTTTGTTGCCTCTCCTAAAACTGTTGTGTGTCGAAAATGTTTCAAATAGACGCTGAGGGCAGTTTAATTTTCTCCATCCGCATTCTTTTTGCACAGCACTTTCTCTTTCTCTTCATTGTATCTATCGACCTGTCTTTATTTTTTCCTTTCTTCCATTTGGTCCTATTTTCTGCCTCTGTCTCTCTGTTTCTTCTTTTCATTCTTCATGTCATATTTCATTTCTTTCTCCATTTTGTTCTTTCTGCTTTCGGAATTTCCATAATTCTCCCTTCTTTTGTCTTCTCTTCATTTCTTCTCGTCCCACTCATCCAAAAAAACTTTCCCCATGAAAGGCAAATACGAAGAAATCTGCAGATGCTGGATTTTCAAGCAACACACACAAAATGCTGGTGGAACACAGCAGGCCAGACAGCATCTATAGCAGGA
>NW_026779654.1:0-83000 GCF_030144855.1 Hypanus sabinus
GCCCGTGCATCTGAATCCAAAGGGGTCCAATATCCAGCAGGCAGGTTTAATAGAGCTGTTAGGGAGGGTTTAAACTAATCTGGCAGGGGATGGGAACCGGACTGAGAGGGTTGAGGAAGGGGAAAACAGAAATAAGTGAAAGATAGTGTGCAACAGAGATAATAGAAAGGACAGACAGGAGATGAGGCACAATCACAGCCAGTGGCATGAGTTACAGGACAATAGAGGCGTGGTGCAGTTAAAACAGAAAGCAACAAATACTGGACTGAAAGTGTTGTGTTTGAATGCAGGCAGCATAAGAAATAAAATGGACGATCTTGAAATTCAGCTACAGATTGGCAAGTATGATGTTGTGGTGCTCTCTGTAACTTGGCTAAAGGATGGCTGCATTGGAAGTTGAATGGTGTGTCAGAAAGATAGGTTAGTAGGCAGTAGGGGTGGTGTGGCCCTGTCTATAAGAAATAATATTAAATCATTAGAAATGGATGACATAGGATCGGAAGATGTAGAATCTCTGTGGATTGTGTTTAATGGCAAGTGTAAAAGGACCTTAATGGCGGTTGTATACAGGGCTCCAAACAGCAGCTGGGATGTGGATTACAAATTAGAGCAGGAGATAGAAAAGGCGTGTCAGAAGTGCAATATCATGATAATCATTGGGGATTTTAACATGAAATTGGTTTGGGAAAACCAGGCCAGAACCGGACCTCAAGAGAGAGAATTTGTAAAATGTCTAAGGGATGACTTTTTAGAACAGCTTCTTGTTGAGCCCACTTGGGGATCAGCTGTGCTGGATTGGGTGTTGTGCAATGATCCGGAGGTGAAAAAGGAGCTGACAGTTCAGAAACCCTTAGGGAACAGTGATTGCAATATGATCGAGTTCACATTGAAATTTGAGAAAGAGAAACTGAATTCCAATATGGGTATTTTGGTGGAATAATGTAAATTAAGATGGCATGAGAGAGGCCCTGGCCAAAGTTGGCAAGTCAGAACCAAAGTAAAGGCAAAAGAGAGGGCATACAAGGAAGCCAAAGCTAGTGGGAAGATAGAGGATTGGGAAACTTTTAAAAAGTTGCACAAGGCCATTGGGAAGAAAAAGATGAATTATGAAAGGAAGCTGGCAACTAATATCAAAGAAGATATAAAAGCTTTTTTAAGTATATAAAGGTTAAAATAGAGTTAAGGGAACATATAAGAGGACCGATAGAGAATGATGCTCAAGATATTGTAATGAGAGATGCAGAGATGGCAGAGGAACTGAGTGCGTATTTTGCATCAGTCTTCACAGTGGAAGACACCTGATGTATATCAGACATTCAAGAGTGTCAGTGAAGTGAAGTATGTGCAGTGAAAATTATGACTGAGAAGGTGCTCAGGAAGTTTAATGGTCTGAGGGTGGATAAATCTCCTGGACCCGATGGAATGCACCCTCAGCTTCTGAAGGAAGTAGCTTGAGAGATTGTGGAGGCATTAACAGTGATCTTTCAAGAATCAATAGATTCTGGCATTGTACCAGATAACTGGAAAATTGCTAATGTTACTCTGCTATTTAAGAAGGGTGGGAGGCAGCAGGAAGGAAACTATAGACGTGTTAACCTGACATCAGTGGTTGTGAAGTTGTTGGAATTGATTGTTAGGGAGGAGATTATGGAATACCTGGAGGCACACGGCACGATAAGCCAAAGCCAGCATAGTTTCCTGAAAGCAAAATCCTGCCTGACTAACTTAGTGCAATTCTTTTGAGGAAATTTCAAGCAGGGTAGACAAAGGAGATGCAGTTGATGTGATGAACTTGGATTTTTAGAAAAGGCCATTGATAAGGTGCTGCACATGAGGTTGCTTAGCAAGATAAGAGCCCATGGAATTACAAGGGGATTACTAGCGTGGGTGGAGCACTGGCTGATCGGTAGAAAACAGAGAGTAGGAATAAAGGGATCCTATTCTAGCTGGCTGGCAGTTACCAGTGGAGTTTCACAGGGGTCAGTGTTGGGTGTTTGTTGATGGAAGCTATTTTTCAGTGACAGGCGGAGTTGCGAAGCCCCGTACATTTTACTCTTGGGGAAAGCTATAGCCTGAGTTGTAACAAATGGTTTTAGTTTCAACAAACCTGAGCACGTCTGTCCCACACTGACACCGTCAGCTGTTCTCTCGGCACCTATTCAGTGAATGACGGGAACAAGGGACACTGCAGAGTCTCAGCCTTTTCCAACGATGCCGGATCATAGTAGACGGGGCCAAGGGGAAACACAAGAGATTGTGCAGATGCTGGAAATCCAGAGTAACGCAGACAAAATGCTGGAGGAACTTGGCAGGCCAGGCAGCATTAGAGGAATAAGGAGTCGACGTTTCATGCAGACCTTTTATTTTGATGGCTCTGGGCCTGTACTCACTGGAGTTTGGAAGAATGAGGAGAAATCACAATGAAACTTGTGAAATGTTGAAAGGCGTGGACAGTGTGTGTGTGGAGAGAATGTGTTCTGTCCTGGGGGAGTCTACAAGCCTCAGAATACAAGGACCTCCTTTTAAAACAGATGGGGATGAATTTGTTCAGCCGTGGATCTGTTGATCCACAGCTGGTCTTCAATGTGGAGCCAAAAGGGCACCTGTCCCAAGGAAGTTAGTGTTCACAGATCCCCCGTTGACAATGTCCGCTCCGAGATCTGGGAGCTCACAGACACGGGGCATTTCCACTATTCCGCCGAGACTGCGGTGCGGGGCCCGCAGATTGCGGAAAGCGGACATCCCCCTGATGCCGGTTTAGTCCCGACACTCCTCTCAAGTTCAACCAATAACCATCAAAGGGTTAATGTTGGGTTCGTGAGGCCGGAACCCCACCCGCTCCCTGGACCCGAGACTGGATGAGTATCACTGCGGAGTTGTGAAACTCACTGACAGTGGCACTGACATGCACCCCTCATACAATCTCTTCTCCCTCCTGCCATCTGGGAAAAGGCACTGAAGCATTCGGGCTCTCACGACCAGACTATGTAACAGTTTCTTCACCCAAGCTATCAGACTCCTCAATACCTGAAGCCTGGACAGACACCTTGCCCTATTGTCCTGTTTATTATTTATTGTAAATGCCTGCACTATTTTTGAGCACTTTATGCAGTCTTGTGTAGGTCTGTAGTCTGGTATAGCTTTCTCTGTGTTGTTTTTTTATTACGTAGCTCAGTCTAGTTTTTGTACTGTGTCACATAACACCATGGTCCTGAATAACGTTGTCTCATTT
The DNA here is from genome assembly GCF_030144855.1 of Hypanus sabinus. Classification (NCBI taxonomy): domain Eukaryota; kingdom Metazoa; phylum Chordata; class Chondrichthyes; order Myliobatiformes; family Dasyatidae; genus Hypanus; species Hypanus sabinus. The sequence continues at coordinate 3,233 of NW_026779654.1, forward strand.
TTACTATGCACTGTACCAGCAGTTATGGTCGAAATGACAATAAAAGTGACTTGACTTGACTTGACTTGAACATTTGCTGTGAACCCAATATCCCTCAACAGTATAACACAGCCCGCAACACCATGAGGTTCCTGGAGTGTGTGGTCTCATTATTTTTGCTTAACTCTCCACTTTTACTGGTGAGAATCCCCACGGTTGAACATCACGATTCTCCCTTGTCGCGTTTATTTGGGATGTAGGAGTGTCTAAGGAATTATCTGGGATAATCCGCCCGTTCAGTGAACCAGATCTGTTACTCCCGCGTGTTCAGCACTTGGGTTCTGTTTGGAAATTGGGTTTGTGTCAATAACATAACGACAGGAAAGTTTTCCAAATAGGCTCCATGGGCCGATCGGCCTCCTGCGCTGTCTGATTCGAATCGGAATCGCTGTTGGCTGAATCAGAACTGTCCGGGTAATCCCGGGGCAGGAATGCAGCCGGTTCTCCCCGGGATGGACCCGCACCTGTCCCACAACCTCCCGACCCCGGCGCTGTCCACCACTCAGTGTTTAACGGTGACGGGAAGGTACAGAATTATCGCGCCGCTGGTCCTTCCCCGGGGACCGGTGGATCGTAACGCTGGATGTCCCGGCCTGGGACCGTTGTTGGGAAACAGTTCAGACTCAATGGGCCGGAGAACAGAAAGATCCCACATTAAATGGTCCCACCTTCCATGTTCCAGGGAAGGTGCGACCTGTTCCGACAGGACGGGTTGCACCTGAACTGGAGGGGGACTAACATCCTTGCGGGAAGGTTTGCAAGTGCTGCTCCGGGAGGTTTAAATTAGATTTGCAGGGGGAGGGGAACCAGAGTGTTCCAGCAGACGGTGAGGTGGAGGAGAATAAAGGACATGCGAGAGCTTTATGTGTAGTGCATGGAGTAAAGCCAGATCTAACATATAAAGAGGATTTGAGGAATGAAAAACAGAATAAAGGGCATAAGGGTAGTAAGGTAGAAGGGCTAAAGTGTGTGTACTTCAATGTAAGAAGCATCAGCAACAAAGGTGATGAACGGAGAGCTTGGATACATACATGGAATTATGATGTAGTGGCCATTACAGAGACTTGGCTGGCACCAGGTCAGGAATGGATTCTAAATATTCCTGGATTTCAGTGCTTTAGAAGGGATAGAGAAGGGGGAAACGGGAGGAGGGGTTGAATTACTGGTCAGGGATACTATTACAGCTACAGAAAGGGTGGGTAATGCAGCAGGATCCTCTTTTGAGTCAGTATGGCTGGAAGTCAGGAACAGGAAGGGAGCAGTTACTCCATTGGGAGTATTCTACAGGCCCCCTTGTAGCAGCAGAAATACCGAAGAGCAGATTGGGAGGCAGATATTGGAAAGGTGCAAAAATATCAGGGTCATTATCATGGGTTACTTTAACTTCCCTAATATTGATTGGCACCTGATTATTTCCAATGGTTTAGATGGGGCAGAGTTTGTTAAGTGCATCCAGGATGGATTTCTGTCACAGTATGTTGACAGGCCGACTAGGGGAAATGCCATACTAGATCTAGTATTAGGTAATGAACCGGGTCAAGTCACAGATCTGTCAGTGGGTGAGCATCTGGGGGACAGTGATCACCGCTCCCTGACGTTTAGCATTATCATGGAAAAGGATAGAATCAGAGAGGCCAGGAAAATTTTTAATTGGGGAAGGGCAAATTATGAAGCTATAAGTCTAGAACTTGTGGGTGTGAATTGGGTTGATGTTTTTGCAGGGCAATGTACTACGAACATTTGGTCAATGTTTTAGGATCTCTTGCAGGATGTTAGGGATAAGTTTGTCCCGCTGAGGAAGATAAAGCATGGTAGGGTGAAGGAACCATTGGTGACAAGTGAGGTGTAAAATCTAGTCAGGTGGAAGAAGGCAGCATATGTGAGGTTTAGGAAGCAAGGATCAGATGGGTCTATTGAGGAATATAGGGTAGCAAGAAGGGGCTGAGGAGAGCAAGAAGGAGGCATGAGAAGGCCTTGGCGAATAGGGTAAAGGAAAACCCCAAGGAATTCTTCAATTATGTGAAGAACAAAAGGATGACAGGAGTGAAGGTAGGACCGATTAGAGATAAAGGTGGGAAGATGTGCCTGGAGGCTGTGGAAGTGAATGAGCTCCTCAATGAATATTTCTCTTCAGTATTCACCAATGAGAGGGAACTTGATGACAGTGCGGACAATATGAGTGAGGTTGATGTTCTGGAGCATGTTGATATGGAGGGAGAGGAGGTGTTGGAGTTGTTGAAATACATTAGGACAGATAAGTCCCCGGGGCCTGATGGAATATTCCCCAGGCTGCTCCACGAGGTGAGGGAAGAGATTACTGAGCCTCTGGCTAGGATCTTTATGTCCTCGTTGTGCACAGGAATGGTACCGGAGGATTTGAGGGAAGCGAATGTTGTTCCCTTGTTCAAAAAAAGTTCTAGGTATAGTCCGGGTAATTATAGACCAGTGAGCCTTACGTCTGTGGTGGGAAAGATGTTGGAAAATATTCTTAGAGACAGAAGCTATGGGCATTTAGAGAATCATGGTCTGATCAGGGACAGTCAGCATGGCTTTCTGAAGGGTAGATCGTGCCTAACAAGCCTGATAGAGTTGTTTGAGGAGGTGACCAGGCATACAGATGAGGATAGTCCAGTGGATATGATCTACATGGATTTTAGTAAGGCATTTGACAAGGTTCTACACGGTAGACTTATTCAGAAAGTCAGAAGGCATGGGATCCAGGGAAGTTTGGCAACGTGGATTCAGAATTGGCTTGCCTGCAGAAAGCAGAGGGTCATGGTGGAGGGAGTACATTTGGATTGGAGGGTTGTGACTAGTGGTGTCCCACAAGGATCTGTTCTGGGACCTCTACATTTTGTGATTTTAATTAACGACCTGGATGTGTGGGTAGAAGGCAAGTTTTCAGACACCACAAAGGTTGGTGGTGTTGTGGATAGTGTAGAGGATTGTCTAAGTTTGCAGAGAGACATTGATAGGATGCAGAAGTGGGCTGAGAAGTGGCAAATGGAGTTCAACCCAGAGAAGTGTGAGGTGGTACACTTTGGAAGGACAAACTTCAAAGCAGAGTACAAATTAAATTGTAAGTGTGAGGAGCAGAAGGATCTGGGGATACACGTCCACAGATACCTGAAAGTTGCCTCACAGGTAGATAGGGTAGTTAAGAAAGCTTATGGAGTGTTAGCTTTCATGAGTTGAGGGATAGAGTTTAAGAGTCGCGGGGTAATGATGCAGCTCTATAAAACTCTGGTTAGGCCACACTTGGAGTAATGTGTCCAGTTCTGGCTGCCTCACTATAGGAAGGATGTAGAAGCATTGGAAAGGGTACAGAGGAGATTTACCAGGATTTTGCCTGGATTAGAGAGTATGCATTATGATCAGAGATTAAGGGAGCTAGGGCTTTACACTGGAGAGAAGGAGGGTGAGAGGAGACATGATAGAGGTGTACCAGATGATAAGAGGAATAGACAGAGTGCACAGCCAGTGCCTCTTCCCCAGGGCACCAGTGCTCAATACAAGAGGACATGGCTTTAAGGTAAAGGGCGGAAAGTTCAAGAGGGATGTTAGAGGAAGGTTTTTTACTCAGAGAGTGGTTGGTGTGTGGAATGCACTGCCTGAGTCAGTGGTGGCGGCAGATACTCTAGTGGAATCTAGACAGGTATATAGAGGAATTTAAGGTGGAGGGTTATATGGGAAGCAGGGTTTAAGGGTCGGTACAGCATTGTGGGCTGAATGTGCTGTATTGTTCTATGTTCTGTGTTTTAAACCCAGCACGCCCAAGAACATTACAGCGCAGTGGTGAAATGTGTGAAACATGGACAGAATTGGTTACACTCGAGTTAGTTACACTCTGCAACCCAATCAATACTTGTACTTATTGATTAAATGTCGCCACTGTATATGATAATAATTGTATCTCCACTTTTAGACGCTCTCACACTGAGGGTGCATCAGGACAGAGTGAATGGAACCGCTGGCCAGTCCGTGCTCCTGCCCGTCTCTTACACAGTCCCGGACCCACACGGGTATCTGCGGATCACATGGACCAGAGGCGGGAACGCTAGTGTATGTGTGGAATATACCTGCTTCTCGGGGCAAGAATGTCACCTCAATGATGATAGATCGCACATCACTGTGTCCGAACCGTATAAACACCGGGCGCTGCTTTTCCCGGAGAACGCTTCACTGTTACTGAGAGACCTGCAGATCAACGACAGTGGGATTTATGAATTATCCATCAGCGACTCTACGGGGCCGGAGAAGGGAAGCTTGGTGTTAACAGTTCGATCTGATGGAACAACTTCCCAGGGTAAGATCTTTCGTTCGTTATGTGCCGTGCTGTATGGCGTGGGCCATCACGGTCTTTCCATGACCATGATTGTTCTTTGGCAATTTTTTCAACAGAAGGGGTTTGCCATTGCCACCTTCTGGGCAGTGTCTTTACAAGAGGGTGACCCCAGCCATTATTGGTACGCTTCAGAGATTGTCTGCCTGGTGTCAGTGGTCGCATAACCAGGGCTTGTGATATGCACCGTCTGCTCGTACGACCACCCACCACCTGCTCCCGTGGCTCCACATGTCCCTGATCCGGGGTGAAGCAGGTGCTACACTTTGCCCGAGGGTGACCTGCAGGCGAGCGGGGGTAAGGAGCGCCTTACACCCCCTCTGGTAGAGACGTATCTCCACCCCGCCACCCACAGGTTTTTAAAACTCAGGGTAAGATTGAGTTTTAAAAACAAAATGTTGGAAACGCTTGGCAGGTTAGGCAGCATCAGTGGAAAGAGAAACAGACGACGTTTCTGGTCAAAGACCCTTCGCCAGAAGTCAATATTGAGCCGCAGAGGAGGCGAGGGTGGGTTGGATGGGGCAAAGGCCGTTCTAGAGTTCCAACAGTCCGCTCTCTGAGAAAGAAATGGACACGGAGGCACTGGCTGCAGATGAGGAGTTCAGCGGCTTATTGGGCTGGAATTATTAAATTAAAATGATGGAAAAAGATGTGGGTGAGGTCAGAAGCTGGGGGCCGATCCCTCGGGAAAGGAGAGGGGAAGATCAGTCTTGAATCCAGACTGTAGATGGTGAGAATGCGGCGGAGGGAGGGGGTTTGGGGGATTTGGGACTTGTCAGTGTGGAAAGTGAAGAGGCAAAGGAAACCCAGGAGCGTCTTTGTTGAGGTTTACTGTCGTTCACTTGAGAAAGGAAAGGAAACGTTGTCTGTGTCAGCACCGAATGTTAGCGGATAAAGTGGAATCGTTGATCATGACAGCGCTGAGACAGGTTGTTGTAGAGAGAGGTCAGGGGTCTGCATGTCTGAGCGGAGTTAGCATGGATCTTGGCATGGGACAGGAATACTGCGAGGAGAAAGTTCAAAGTAAATTTATTATCAAAGGACGTGTATGTTACCAGATACTACCCCGAGATTCGCTTCCTTACAGGCATCAGAACAAAGATATACAATAGAATCAATGATAAACTGCGCACAAAGCCAATTGCAAACAAAGGAAAACTGCGCAAATAACTAATATATATATATAAACATAGAATTAAATAGATAAAAAATAAACAAACAAAAATACTGAGACCATGAGTTGTAGAGTCCTTGAAATTGAGTCCATAGGTCGCTGGGTAGTTGGAACCCACCCATGATCCAGGGTGGTTCTGAAATGTAAATGGTGGATATTCAGTCGGAATTCACGTGGGATCAGTTGCAGCTCAGTTTGCAGGAGAGAGATGTTACTGGGTAAAGACACGTGGTTTTGGTCAAAGACAAGAAGAGAAAGACAAATCACGGAGGGTGGACACAGTAAAACCCATCGGAGAGTGAAGGGGAAGTCTTCAATTCCACATTGCTGGAAGAGAAAAGACAGTGAACTCAACAGTGAATTTAAAATAAACTGCTTATACTGGATGTCCAGAGAAGAAGAGAAAATTTTAGAATCACTCTGAATGTCAGGCAGCATCCGTTGAAAGAGGAGCAGTGTTGATATTTCAGGTTGAAGACCCTTCAGCAAAACTGGGAGAGAAAATACTTTGGTATCTAATGATAAACACAAGAGATTCTACAGATGCTGGAAATTCAAAGTAACATACACAAAATGCTGGAGGAATTCAGCAGATCAGGCAGCATCTATGGAGTGGAAGAAACACCCAATGTTTCAGGCCAAGAGCCTTCTTCAGGACTCGTTATTCCTCTCCATAGATGCTGCCAGACCTGCCGAGTTCCTCCAGCAACTTCTATGTGTTACATCGGTATTAAGCTGCAGAGAGAGTGGAGGGGTGGGGCTGGATAGGACAGAACGGAGTATCTCTGATAATGTGAGGTCAAGGTGTCCGTGGGGATAAATTTGGAAGCCTGATGCACCAGCAATAACTCTCAGAGATGGGAGGCTAACGATAGGCTTTTATTAGCAGCAAGAGACATCCTGGAGACTGAGGGAGGAGCAGTGCCTCCAACCACCTTTATGCAGGGGTCTGTGGGAGGAGCCACAGCAGCAGTCAGCAGAGGGGCATGTCCAGACAGGTATACATAGTTTACCACAAAGCCCTCCGTAGGTAGAATCAATTACACACAGGGAAACTGTAACCAAAATATTTTGAAATTGGGTGGGGGGGGTGAGGGGGCATGCAGTTGGAGATTGAGAGTAGAAAATTTAAAAAAAGGTTGTGAAAAATGGTGTAGCATGTGTCCAGCAGCCCAGGCTGTGCAGACAAAGGGATAAAATCTGAACGAATATCGAGGCGAAAGATTTACAGCTGCTCTGCCCAGTTCTGGGTGAGTTTGTTTCAGTTGCTGAGAAAAATTTGCGCAGAATGCACTGTCAGGAACGCCCGACAGAGGGGACATTAAGTGGGGGGGATTATTGTTTAAGATTGCGCTGGGCCCGTTCTTGCCTGCAACAATGCTTTGGTCATTGTATTTTGCAATCGGTAGTATTATGTTAAGGTTTGTAAAGCACGGCTGAAATATTGTAGGCATTGCTCCCTACAAGTACCGAACGAGATGGTAAATGTTCAGGGTGAATATTTTAGTCAACAGTGACTCTTCGCAAAGCCATGTCTCCCCGGGCCATTCCAATCGGTCAATATCCCAGTTCTAATGGGATAGAATCACAGTGTGATTAAATACAAGAGGCCACTGAGCCATCGCTATACTGATAGCCGTTTATTATTGATATTAAATTAGTCTCATGGCCTTGTTCTTTGTTCAGAGTTCTGTAGATGCTGAGTGTACATTAAACCACATTGGAAGTGATTCCTGAAACTGTTTCCACCGGATCTTCATCCGTGAATCCCAGAATAAGACAAGGTGCTCTGAGTTTTACTTCCCGATGGTTCTACTGACACACACCCTATATTGTCCCCAGTAATTATGGACACTCTCGCCACAGGAGACAATATGAACACACTTCACTCTCCCAGCTTGCTGCTCTGCGGAGAATACAAAAATATTCCACATTACTGGTGTCTTTAATTCTTAGCACCGTTCCAGCAAATCCCTCACCATCCCATCCAAAGCCAGGACATCCATCCTAGAGTGAGGTGTCCAGAACCAGATACAAAATCCAGCTGGACCCAGCAAGCATGGATAAAGATTCACACTGATATCCTTATTATTGTGCTTTATAATTCATCTGTTAACCTCATGTTTGTGTCTGTCATTTTAAGAGCATTTTAATGAATTTATGTTGTTGATATATTGCTAGCAAACAGCAAAAGGTAAATAGAGACAGTGTATTCATATTGCATTTTCTTTCTAAGTGTTCTTCACTGTCCAAAGCTCCATCCATTGATGTGTTCTCATTGTGTTGTGTAGAAAACAGCCCGATAACCATAACTGTACAACTCTGGGTCTATATTCTCTGGAATTGGAAGGAAGAGGGGGAATCTCATTGAAACCTTTTGAATGTTGAAAGTCCCAGACAGAGCAGATGTAGAAAGATGTTTCCCATGGTGGGAGAGTCCAGGACAAGATGGCACAGCCTCAGGATAAAAGAGCATCCTTTTAAAACAGAGATGAGGAGACATTTCTTTAGCCTGATGGTGGTGAATTTGTGGAAGATGTTGTGACAGGCAGCTATGGAGGCCACGTTGTCGGGTGTATTTAAGGCCAAGTGTGGTAGGTTCTTGATTGGACATGACATCAAATGTTACAGGTAGAAGGTGGGGAATGTGGCTGAGGAGGGTATAAAAGGATCAGCCATGATTAAATGGCGAGAGCATACTCAATGGGCCAAATTGCCTAATTCTGCCCTGATGTCTTCTGGTCTTCTGGTCTGTACAAGGAATGCATGAGTTCCATGGTGATTTCATGTTTGATTGAACCAGTGGCAGTGTAATGATTAAATGACTGGGCGAACAGTCAAAGTTTTGGGCCAGCGATCCAGACATGAGCTTGAATTCAGCCTGAAAGCTGGAAATTTAAATTTAAACATCTGCAATTAATTCTAGTAAGGGTAATTATGAAATGAATGGATTGTCATCGAAAGAGAATCTGATGCTTTTCATGGAACTAATCCCACCTTTCTCTCTCAGTGTAACTCTGCTTCACTGGTCTGATTAATTCCCGATTGTCTCCTCGGTTCAGGGTGGAATAGACATTGAATGGACATGTTTCCAATGGCAGTCACTTACAGTGAATAAATAAATATGATTTTCCTTGAGCTCCACTGGCTGATTGTCATGTTAAATGATTAGAGTAGTTTACAGGTCAACGTGAGCATTTCTGCCTATACTTCTGCCGATAACAAATGGGCATAAATAATGAATTGGAAGCTTTATTCAGTCATGCAAAAGGGAAAGGATGGTGAAACTAAATGCAGAAACTGTGTTGCTGAAGCTCAAGTTTCTCCTTTTAAAATAGTTCAAGTTCAAGTTTAGGTTTTTTTTCATTCAACCACACACATACACAGTGAAATGAAACATCTTTCCTCTGGGACCCACGTGTGAAACATAGTGCGTGCGCCGCACACACACACACACACACACACACACACACACACACACACACACACACACACACACACACACACACACACACACACACACACACACACACACTTCTGCTCTTTTATCCTGTGGTAGAACCTTTACTGTTCTTTAAAAAAAAAGGTGATGACCCATCTTCCTGAATGCCTGCGGTCTTTGTGGTGAAGGTATCTTGCAGAGCTGCTGGGGAGGGAGTTGCAGGAGTTAGACTCATTGAAAGCCAGGAGTAAGAGATATGGGGTAGAGGAGTGAGTGAGTTAAGCTGGATCATTAGTCAAAATATTAACTGGACGTGATTGTTCATGATGAAACTACTGCTGTGACAGTTCCTTCTGCTCTTGTGCACAGCTACAGACAGGATCCCAGTGAGACAGAATGAAGTTATTATTCGACCTATTGTGTTCGCTGCTACTGTCATCATCTTGCGTCTCATTGTGAAAATGTGAAAAGGTACAGAGGCATGACAGAAGAGCTTGCCCAGTTGGATTGTGTGATGATACAGGTGGGGAAGACTGCAGATCAGAGATGGCTGAAGTCTCTGGGAATAGTTCACAAGGTGCATGTTAATACAGTAGCATGCAAAATTTGGGCACCCCTGGTCAAAATTTCTGTTACTGTGAATAGCTAAGCGAGTAAAAGATGACCAGATTTCCAAAAGGCATAAAGTTAAAGAAGACACATTTGTTTAATATTTTAAGCAAGATTACTTTTTTAATTCTATCTTTTACAGTTCGAAAATAACAAAAAAGTAAAAGGAGAAACAAAGGTTTGGGCCTCCACATGGTCAGTCCTTTGGCAAGCTTGTAGACACTTTCCGTAGCCAGCTAAGAGTCTTTCAATTCTTGTTTGGGGGATTTTCACCTATTCTTCCTTTCAAAAGGCTTCTAGTTCTGTGAGATTGTTGGGCCGTCTTGCATGCACTGCCTTTTTGAGGACTATCCACATATTTTCGATGATGCTTAGGTTGGGGGACTGTGGGGGCCATGGCAAAGTCTTCAGCTTGTGCCTCTTGAGGTAGTCCATGGTGGATTTTAAGATGTGTTTAGGATCATTATCCTGTTGTATAAGCCATCCCCTTTTCATCTTCAGATTTTTTTTTACAGACGGTGTGATGTTTGCTTCCAGAATTTTCTGGTATTTAATTGAATTCATTCTTCCCTCTACCAGTGAAATGTTCCCCGTGACACTGGCTGCAACACAAGCACAAAGCATGATCGATCCACCTCCGTACTTAACAGTTGGAGAGGTGTTCTTTTCATGAAATTCTGCACCATTTTTTCTGCAAACATACCTTTGCTGATTGCAGCCAGCAAGTTCCATTTTATCTTCATCAGTCCACAGGACTTATTTCTAAAATTCATCAGGCTTGTTTAGATATTCCTTTGAAAACTTCTTATGCTGAATTCTGTGCCGAGGACATAGGAAATGTTTTCTCTGCCTCCGTGTTGCACGTGACTACAAGGTGCTTCTTTCTTTTTTTCACTCTGAAATTGTACAAAACAAAAATAATACACTAATTTTGCTTAAAAGATTGAAAAGAATGTTTCATCTTTAACCTTCTGACTTTTGGAGATCAGTTTATCTTCTACTCATTTAACTATTCACAGTAACAGAAATTTTGACCAGGGGTGCCCAAACTTTTGCATGCCATCGTGCTTACAATGTAGTCTCAGGTAACTCAAAACATGATATGTCTGTCTTTGGATTGATTTTCGTGAATATAATTATAATATAATATAATATGATCTGGGTGTTAATCTTAATTTTTTGCATCAAATAAGTTATTACATCTTTGAAAATAATACTTAAACTTTTCTGATGACTGTTCATTTTTATAATGGCCATGTTTAATCAACAACCTCCATTATTTGTCACCCAACATCATTCACCCTGAAGCTGGGCATCACTGTGTAAGTACAGAGTGAGAACATTGTGTGGGTGTGGCTTCCAGCACAGGGATTGGAGAGGTGGGAAGTCCTCTATATTGACTAATCTATATTTGAACATCATCTAAGTGCTTTTATTGTTGGTGACATTTCAGTTGACCTCCAAATATCTGTAGCACTTGGGGGAGAGTTCAGTGTTTCCCTCTCTAACACGTGAGGGTGAGTTTTCTGGCTTCATCTTAAAATTCTCAAGCTTGAATTTTAAAGATATTTCCCCCGGCCTTGTGCAACATTCTCATCTCACTCACCCCACACCTGTCCACTTACCCACAATGCAATGCTCAAAAGAAATAGAAGCAGCCATTTCTATTACCTACCACAGTATTTGATCACATGTGAATTGATACACTTTGGAAGGAGAAATTTTAAGTCAAAATACAGAGCTAATGGCAAGATTCTCAGCAATGTGGAACGACAGAAGGCTCTTGGGGTCCACATCCATTAATGCCTCAAAGTTGTTGTGCTCATTGATAAGGTTGTTAAAGAGGCGTTTGCTGTGTGGACCTTCATTAGCTGGGGATTGAGTTCAAGAGTGTGAAATAATTTTGCAGATAAAACCCTGGTTAGACCAGACTTGGGGTAGTGTTTTCAATTCTGGTCTCATTATAGGAAAGATGTGGAAGCTTTATGTTGTCATACGGTGGACATAGAGAGCAGACCCAAATGCAAAACACAGACACTGAAGTACTAGGACCAGGATAAGGTGTGTCAAGAAAGCAAGGGAAATGACACTGGACAAGACACAGGCCCTGGACAAGACTAGGATACAGGGCCTGGGCTAGGACTAGACTAGGAAAGTGGGACCTGGACAAGGAACTTGGAACCTGAACAAGGACTCCACACCAGAGACTTGGAAGGGACCCAGAACCTGTGTCTTGACTCCATGTCAGACTCCAGATCTAGACGAGGACAAAACATGGTAAGGCAACAGGACTGAACGTGGGGGCAGGACGCAGGATTCCTGGGCTGGATGAGGACACAAAGCTCAGACTTGGTCTTGGGAGACAGGAATGTAGAACACAGAGCCAGAACCTCTCCTTGGGAACAGGACTCATACACAGAAAGCTGAAAACAACAAGACAATTCCCAACAGTAGGTAGTGACAAACAGCCAGACCTACCTAGAGAATGTATGGACACAGAAACAGTTCCAACAACAAGTGATGGTTCCTTATCAAGGCACAGCAAGGCTCCAGTCTTGCTCCAGCAGTAGAACTTGACAGCAAGAATAGGCAAAGGGTAGCAGGCGAGGCTCCAGGCAAAGGGCTACAGAAAGAAGGGGAATGGAAGGGAACAGTTCGGCTTCAGGGTAACATCAAAGACAGCCTGGCTTACCCATCAGAGGCAAGGACAGGAAAGGACAAATCCAACCACAGAGTGACAGCAAAGACAGCCTGACTTACTCCACAGAGACAAGGACAGAACAATAACAAGCCAAACCAGCATCTACACTCAAACCCAGGGCCACTTATATTCCCAGTGCCAAGATGAGAATCAGGTGCCTATGATTAAGCCCAACTGAAACAAGGGACAGCCAGAAGACCCAGAGTCTGGAGTCCACGGGCCAGACCATGAACCAGAATGCAGATCACATGGACTGGACCATGATATAGATAGAACGCAGAGGAGATTTACCAGACTGCCGTCTGGATTTGAATGCATGTCTTATGAGGATAGATTGAACGAGCTCGGTTTTTCTCTCTGGAGAACAGGATGAGCAGTAACTTGATAGAGATGTATAAGATGGTAAGAGGCATAGATCAAGTGGATAGCCAGAGTCAGTTGCCTATGGCAGAAATGGTTAGTAGGAGGGAGTATAATTTTAAGGTGATTGAGGAAATTATAGGGGAATGTCAAAGGAGATTTATTTTTTTTACACAGAATGTGTTGAGTGTCTGGAACACCCTGGCAGGGGTGGTGATAGAGACAGATACATTATTGGGTTAAAAACTGTTAGACAAGCACATGGATGATAGAGCAATGTAGGGCTATGCAGGAGGGAAGAGTTAGATTAGTCTTGGAGTAGGTTAAAAGGTCAGCACAACATTGTGGGTCAAAGGGTGTGTACTGTGTTACTCTGTTCTCTGTACATCACCTTTGTCCAACCTTTGTTAATTCCTTCCATTGGTTTGTCTTCATTTTACTTCAGTGTTGGTTTCTACATCTCTGAACCACTGTTTTTATGTCCCACAGGAGCCAATCTTTAACAGGTCACAATATTCCAAGTATTTTATCCAGATTAGTGTTCTGACTTGTAATCTCATCTGTCCATTTCCTGCCGCAGATGTTCCCTGGCCTGCTAAGTTCCTCCAGTATCTTTGCATTGCTCCAGATTCCATCGTCTGCAGTCTCATTTGATATCTATCTCTTAATCTGAACATAATGTTGAGAATACCATTGTATCTGTTTTATATTCCATTCATGACCATGCAGAATTCATATATACAGGAACAACTTGGGGAGAAGTTGGTACACTTCTGGTTAAATCTAAATTTCTAGTTTTTTCAGTAAACAGGATGTTTATTGAAGAATAAATATTTGTTGTTTGCTTGTGATGGAACAAAGGAAACAATCTCCCTTCACAAGGCTGTAATTCTGTCATCACGTGGAGAAAGGCTCAAAGCTGTTGACCGGTAGTATTCAGATTCAGATGTGTTTATTTCTCACATGTACACCAATACACACAGTGAAATGTGTTGGCTGCGTTCACAACCAACACAACCTCAGGATGTGCTGGGGCAGCTGACAAGGGTCACCACACATTCCGGAGCCAACACAGCAGGTCCACGATGTCCAGCAGAACAACACAAGCAACAACAACAGCAACAGCAACAGCATCAAAACAAAACTACAACAAAAGAAGCCCGTTCCTCCTTCCCACCCACTCACACTCACCGGACAGGCTGCGTCTGGATTTCCAACCTCCTGACCCTGGTCTGGACTCACAAACACACAGACAACAAGATATTGAGCCTTTGCAACAGGAGATTCTACCATTGGGCCTCGACCTCCAGCCTTGCTGATTTCGGAATCAATACCGTGACTTGCCGATCATTGGACTTTGAACTCCAGGCCTCCAACTATGGACTTGCCTGGATCTTGGACTGCAGGACTCACCCACCGTGGAGGGGTCACTGGCCCATCCCTCCTACCTGCACAAATCTACAACCCCAGGACTTGCCGACCAGGGGATGACTCACCGGCCAGGAGGATAACCAGCTCTCATCCGTGGGGCATGCTGAACCCAGCCCTTAGTAACCAACACTGTCAAAGTCAGCTCACAGGACACTGAAGTTCTTTTCCCCAGGGCTGAAATGTCTAGCACAAGAGGGCATAGTTTTAAGGTGCTTGGAAGTAGGTACAGAGGAGATGTCAGGGGTAAGGTTTTTACGCAGAGATTGGTGAGTGTGTGGAATGGGCTGCCGGGGACAGTGGTGGAGGCAGATACAGTAGGGTCATTTAAGAGACTCCTGGATGGGTAAATGGAGCTTAGAAAAATAGAGTGTTATGGGTAAAGCCTAGGTAGTTCTAAGGTAGGGTCACGTTTGGCACAGCTTTGTGGGCCGAAGGGCCGGTATTGTACTGTATGTTTTCTATGAAGTGTAGCAGCTGTAAACCTCCACTGTTCCCAATTTCTTTTTATTTGATTTTAATCCAAAATGTATGAGTGTCATAACAAAGTTGCTCATTATTGCAGGAAGAATAACGATATTTTCTTTATTTTTCCCTCCGCTTAGTTTGTAAAGGTTCTCAAGAACAAAGCGAAGAAGGATCATCAGGTAAGTGCAATTTATCCTTAGCCTTACTTTCTTGGATCATATTAAATTGATGTGGATTCCATCCAAGCTCTGCCCCATGGTATTAACATCCCACTTACTGTAGCAGTTAACTTCTCTATTAGGATCTCAGTCCTGGTCCTGGTATAAGTTCATTTTTCCCAGAAGTACAACAACTTCTTGACCCAGCATCAGCATCAGTATTTGCTGAGGCCAAACCTTTCCTTCTGTAACCATTCCTTCAAATATGGATTTCTTCCTTAACCGGTTTCTCCTAATTTGCACATGGCTTGTTGCAGGTCCTTTTGATGTAACACTTACGAAGTTAGCTCAAAACTCTTGATCAACCCTTTTCAAGATGTCTTATCTGATTGCTGATATAGTGTTAGTTTTCTCACAACATATTTTTTCCTGCCATTTCCAACCTGGGCTAGTGACTGGTGATGAAGGATGTGAATGTTTCACCAGGTATGTCGATGACCCTCAACCCTATTGGAAAGAATTAGCCACAGAATAGGTGTATTTGCAAATATAATTTGTTCTGTGGGACTGAAAGGAAAAAGTTCAATATGATTCCTCCTTGGTACATGCTAAAATAAAATAGAAGCCTGTAAGACAGAATGGTGTTCACTTGGAGTGGGTTTGTTTTGAGAAAATACAACAGAACCAGTCCACAGCAATGCTTTGGGAAAGGTAAGGGAGTACAAGTCTACAGTCACAACAGAGAACAGTGATAAATAACATGCTTGTCTGGGATCAAGGCTGTAAGTCAAGTCAAGTAACTTTTATTGTCATTCCAACCATAACTGCTGGTACAGTACATAGTAAAACTGAGACAATGTTTCTCAGGACCATGGTGTTACATGACACAGTATAAAAACTAGGCTGGCCTACGTAAAAAGCAACATGAAAAAAAACTACCCTAACCTGCGGACCTATCCAGGACTGCATAAAGTGCACAAGACAGTGCAGGCATTGCAATAAATAATAAACAAGACCATAAGGGCAGTAAGGTGTCAATCTAAACTGAGTATTGAGGAGTCTGATAGCTTGGGGGAAGAAACAACCATCTCTTTTGTTTTGTTCCCATTCAGAGACAGGTTGTTGGCTCTGCACCAGTCCGTTAGCTGCTGCACCTCCTCTCTGTAAGCTGACTCGTCGTTCTTGCTGATGAGACCCAGGGATAAGGGGGTGGGTGCTGCTACCACCAAGGGATGGAAAAGTACCAGTGTAAGGGGATTTGAAGGACATAAAAAAGGAGAACTTTCATAAGATTACAAGGACACGGGTGTGTGGTCAGACGACGCAGGAGTACAGAGTGACCAGGACATGGAAGACCCAGGAAAAGATAAATATGTGCAGAGGAGTGGAGAATGTATCACTGTATGGTTAGCTCAGTTGTGGGATACAGGGGCTGCCTCGGTGCATTTGACCATGGAGGAAGTTAATGATAGCATGAACATTGACATCTCTAACTTCTGTTAATGCCCCTCCTCCCTTTCTTACCCTATCCCTGAAATATTTAGATTTCCCCCTCCTTTTTTTTCTCTCTCTGCCCATCACTCTGCCTGCTTTCCATTTCCCTCTGGTACTCCCCTCCCCCTTTCTTTCTCCCTGGGCCTCCCGTCCCATGATCCTTTCCCTTCTCCAGCTCTGTATCACTTTCGCCAATCACCTTTCCAGCTCTTAGCTTCACCCCACCCCCTCCGGTCTTCTACTATCATTTTGCATTTCCCCCTCTCCCTCCTACTTTCAAATTTTTTACTATCTTTCCTTAAGTTAGTCCTGACGAAGGGTCTCGACCTGAAACGTGCTTCTCCCTATAGATGCTGCCTGGCCTGCTGCGTTCCACCAGCATTTTGTGAGTGTTGCTTAAGTTAATGACTTGTTCCCTCTACACAAAACGTTTTTAATATCAGATGCAGAATGACAATGACTGGGGACAGCAGGGAGCGCTTTAGCACACTATCGACGAGGGGATCGCGATACTTCGCACAATAGTTACACATGCAGGTGTTTACCGCAGACTGGGTGGGATGGCCCGGACGAGGAGATATTGAATCAGGAGCATGTGAACAGAATGGCTCATTATCGGTCCATATTTATGGGGAAATCTGCGGTGCCTCTTGTGGATACAAGGGAGACACCCCGTGGGTGAGGCACTAAAGAAGACAGAGGTATTAAAGGCAGGTTGCTGAGGGGAAAACGAAAGCTGGAGTTTTTAAATGAAAGGAGGGGATGGGAAACATGAAAACTAACGCATGCAGTAGCCGCTCCCCACCCTGCACACCTCAGGGAACATTGCTGAGTAGCCATGTTACCTAAAAATGTCATCGGAATTAATGTGTTGGAGGGACAGACAGAACCGGCTAAATTAATAGCAAGTGATTAAGTGGGGCTAACGGGGTGGGAGCCGCTTACAATCCGGCCACCGAGGACCGTGGTTTGTGTGAAACCGTACCGAATATCGGGAGGACATTCGGAAGTCTCAGACACCGAAGCAGGTTTGTTCAAACAGGGTGTGATCAAACATACAACGTCTGAGTTCACAGTCCTGTCTGGCCAGGGAAGAAACCGGACGGTAGTTGGGGGGATGACAGTGATTATCGCCAGTTAAATAAACACGCCGCTCCGTTAACTGCAGCTGTCCCGGACATGTTACAGGAGAGAAGGGATAGTACGCGGTCATAGATCGGGGAAAAGCTTTCGTCCCCATTCCCCTGTCGCCAGGGTGACGTGATCAATGGGAAGGCAGACGTTTACCCGATTGCCTCAGGGTCTGTGCAGAGCTGAGAGCGCTACTCCTCGATGCATGGGCTCTCTCGCCTGATAAACAGGAAGACTACTGTATCAATGGCATCCTTCTACAGGGACCCAGAGATGCAGTCCTGCCAAAGGGTCTCGGCCCAAAATGTCGACTGTAACATAGCACATCCAACTGTCCTGTTGCGACCCTTATCTAACCAGGAAGAAAGCAATATTGAGTGGGGTCCAGAGCAACAACAGGCGATCGAGGCTGCTCGGGGAAACTGTGTTTCAGGCCCTGCCTCTGTCTCCTCGTTTCCCCTGATCGCCCTGGAGTTACAGGTGTCCCTACTTCAGAATTTATGGAGTAAATGACGAGGACAGAATTGGGTGAACATTCCCTTAGGGTTCTGGCCCCGCACCCTACCTGGTGCAGCTGGCCGATACAGACCCTTTGAAAAACAACCACTGGCCAGGGAGTTGGTGGAGACGGAGGCCTCCCGAGGGAGGTGAAGTCATTCTGACACCCAACCTCCCGATTTCGACGTGGGTGCTCTCGGAGACCTTCACTACCCAGGGTGGGCGGGGGCAGCCTCTATTGTGAAATGAAGTGGTACATTGCAGAACGGGCAAACAAGGGCTCGGGCGGTGGGGGTTGAGGGTTGTGGAGGTGGTCAACAACCTTGAATTTGGCACTATGGCTGGTCAATTGGGAGTGCATGTCATGACTACCTGCAGGCAGAATGAAAGAAGTTAATACTGTGTGTGATATTTGTCAGCAGGTTAAAAGGATTGAAGTCATATTAACTGGAGGATGTTTCAGCGCAGGTATAACAGATTGATTACATCGGACTCCTGTCACAGCAGCAACGAGTTGCTTACCATGGTTGTCACCCATTCAGGTCTGTTCGTGGAGATTCCTTGCACCAGAGCTGACCAGAATCACACACTGAAGGGATTGCAGAAATTAATTGGCTGTTATGGGACCCCCAAGAAATAGTGTTAGATGATGGGTCTCAGTTAGGGTTGCCAACTGTTCCGTATTAGCCGAGACATCCCATAAAGTGGGCTAAATTGGTTTGTCCCATATGGACTGTCCTTGTCCCGTATTTGACTGCTACTACTCTGTAATCACCAGAGGGCACCCTGACAGACAGATCCTAGATCTGATGCACCAGCGTGTGTGCGTGTTGCATGTGCTGTTGGCGCCAGGCACATGTGATTCTCCTGTCATCGATCACAGGCCCTTATGCGCATCAGCTGTGTGCTATATTTTGCCAATTCCTGCCAAAAAAAAAAGCTTCAGTAACATCTGGGGTTGTTCGGTTGGTTTAGCATGTGCCAATATGGATAAACCTCCAAAATAGAAAAGACTGTGCGGCTGTAACTAGCAATGAGAAGCAAAAAAGACATGGGGTAAGCCTGTCAGCGGTGACTGGACGTCGATGAAGGCCGTCGGGAATTCTCAATTGGCCATGGAAGTGAGAGTCACCGAACTCAGCATGCCTCCACAGAAATGCACAAGAACGTCACTCTAGCTAAAGGTGCAAGCAATGTTGGTGCATTCTTCATTAAATCTACTATGGAAAATGACAAAATTGCGGCAAGTGAAGCCTCCTATGTGTACCAATACGGTTAAAACACAGACTCGGCTACAACAGCACTGACTGTCTTGCTAATCTCAACGGTGCTTTGTTTAATGACTCAAATGTTGTGAAGAAGATGCACTTGGGAAGAACGAAAGCTGAGATGATTACGATGAACCAAAGACTGTGCGGGATATTATGGATGATCTGACCCCGGCTGAAGAGGGTGAGCCCGCGGAGCCTGCGTATTTCTCATTTGTCACCAATGCCTGAAACAAGGGAGATAAAAAAATGTTTCCAGTGTGCGTGAGATATTTCCGTGCCGCTGGAGTGCAGTGTAAGTTACTTGACTGTTATGAAGACAGTGATGAAACTGCAAGCTCTGATGAGCTGCCTGGAAAAGTGTGACCTGGATATTAGACACGTCACAGCCTATGCAGCAGATAGCGCCAACGTAAATTTTGGAAAACACCACTCAGTTTACCAGTTATTGAACAGTGCCGACAATCGCATTCTGAAAGCTAATTGCCCAGCTCACGTAGCTCATAACGCCTGTGATCAGCTGTCAGTGGATATTGAAACTATTGTTCTAAAGGTCTACAGCCACTTCTCAGTATCTTCTTCCCGAAGAGAGGAACTGCGACAATGTTTTGCCTTTGTTGACATCGAGTGGTGTGAAATTCTGTGTTATGTTTGCACACGATGGCTCCTGCAAAGCTGGCCAGCTCTGACGTCATATTTCAGGTACCTTGAGACCTGCCCTGTGGCACTGAAGAAGATTTTTGAGGATGAAGAAAAAAACTGGAGCTATTGAAATTTATCTGTGCTTTTTCCGCAACGTGGGGTGTGTTTCTGACCAACTCGTAAAAAAGCTGGAGGAAACAAAACTCTGCATCACAGGTGTTTACGAGGAAGTCCAAAAGTTCCAAATGAAGATGCTTCAGCAGAAACATGCAAACACCAGCGGGCATATGTAAAATATGTACACCGAACATACGATTGTGCTATTAACCTCCTCCCCGGGGCCTCGTTGCAAGTTGGTTGTCTAACTTGTCCCGGCCTGAGAGTGAAGCCATGGAGAAGTACGTCAGTGACTCGCTCGTGGTGGGCATTATTCGGCCCTCATCCTCCCTAGTGGTCGCAGGGTTATTTTTTGTGGGGAAGAAGGATGGGTCATTACGCCCCTGAATTGATTACCGAGGCCTCAACAACATAAGCATTAAAAACAAGTACCCACTGCCCCTCCTAAATTCAGCATTTGAACCATTTCACCGAGCCACCATCTTCTCAAAGTTGGACCTTCAAAGTGCCTACCATCTGGTCAGAATAAGGCAGGGAGAGAAGTGGAAGACAGCATTTAATATGCCTCTAGGCCACCTTAAATACCTGGTCATGCCGTTTGCCCTCACCAATGCCCTGTTTTTCAAACCCAAGTTTGCAGATATTCAGGGCTGTAATTTCTCCTGGGAAAAGGCAAGTCACGTTTATGGTCATTTCGACCATAACTGCTGGTACAGTACATAGTAAAAATAAGTCAACATTTTTCAGAGCCATGGTGTTACATGACACAGTACAAAAACTAGACTGAACTACATAAAAGATCAACACAGAGAAAGCTACACTCGACTACAAGCCTACACAGGACTACGTAAAGTGCACAAAAACAGTGCTGGCATTACAATAAATAATAAACAGGACAACGGGGCAGTAAGGTGTCAGTCCAGGCTCTGGGTATTGAGGAGTCTGATAGCTTGGGGGAAGAAACTGTTACATAGTCTGGTCGTGAGAGCCTGAATGCTTCTGTGCCTTTCCCCAGACGGCAGCAGGGAGAAGAGTTTGTATGAGGGGTGTGTGGGGTCTTTCATAATGCTGTTTCCTTTGTGGATGCAGTGTGTAGTGTAAATGTCCGTGATGGCAAGAAGAGAGACCCCGATGATCTTCTCAGCTGATCTCACTATCTGCACAGGGTCTTGCGGTCCAAGATGGTGCAATTTCCAAACTAGGCAGTGATGCAGCTGCTCAGGATGCTCTCAATATAACCCCTGTAGAATGTGATGAGGAATGGGGGTGGGAGATGGACTTTCCTCAGCCTTCACAGAAAGTAGAGACGCTGCAGGGCTTTCTTTGCTATGAAGCTGGTGTTGAGGGACCAGGTGAGATTCTCTGCCAGGTGAACACCAAAGAATTTGGTGCTCTTAATGATCTCTACTGAGGAGCCATCGATGTTCAGCGGGGAGTGGTCGCTCCGTGCCCTCCTGAAATTTTGTTCATATTAAGAGACAGGTTGTTGGCTCTGCACCAGTCTGTTAGCCACTGCACCTCTCTGTAAGCTGACTCGTCGTTCTTGCTGATGAGACCCACCACGGTCGTGTCATCGACAAACTTGATGATGTGGTTCGAGCTGTGTGTTGCAGCACAGTCGTGGGTCAGCAGAGTGAACAGCAGTGGACTGAGCACACAGACCTGGGGGGCCCCCGTGCTCAGTGTGATGGTGTTGGAGATGTTGCTCCCGATCCAGACTGACTGAGGTCTGCCAGTCTGGAAGACTAGGATCCAGTTGCAGAGGGAGGTGTTCAGGCCCAGTAGGCTCAGCTTTCCAATCAGTTTCTGAGGGATGATTGTGTTGAGTGCTGAACTGAAGTCTATGAACAGCATCCAAACTTATGTGTCATTTTTGTCCAGCTGGGTTAGGGCCAGGTGGAGGGTGGTGGCAATGGCATCATCTGTTGAGCATTTGGGATGGTACGCAAACTGCAGGAGGTCCAGTGAGGGGGGCAGCAGGGTCTTGATATGCGTTATGACGAGCCTCTCGAAACACTTCATGATGATGGATGTAAGTGCAATGGGACGGTAGTCATTCAGGCAGGACACTGAAGACTTCTTTGGCACGGGAACGATGGTGGCAGCCTTGAAGCACATTGGAATGGTGGCGCTGCTCAGGGAGTTATTGAAGATGTCAGTGAGAACATCTGCAAGCTGGTCTGCACATCCTCTGAGCACTCTACCAGGGATGTTGTCTGGTCCAGCAGCCTTCCGCGGGTTGACCCTGCACAGGGTTCTTCTCACATCAGCCACAGTGAGACACAGCACCTGGTCATTTGTAGGAGGGGTGGACTTACTCGCCACCACGTCATTTTCCTCCTCAAACTAGGCGTAGAAGTTATTCAGCGCATCTGGGAGGGAGGCATCACCTGCACAGTCAGGTGATGTTGTCCCATAATTGGTGATGTCCTGGATTCCCTTCCACATGCGCCGCATGTCGCCACTGTCCTGGAAGTGGCTCTGGATTCGCTGGGGGTGTGCATGCTTTGCCCCTCTGATGGCCCAGGACAGTTTGGCCCTCACTGTTGTTAGAGCTGCCTTGTTGTCTGCTCTGAAGGTGGAGTCACGGGACCTCAGCACGCACGCACCTCTGCGGTCATCCACGGCTTCTGGTTAGCACGTATAGTGATGGTTTGGACAGAGTAACATCATCAATGCACTTGCTGATGTACCTGGTCCCTGATGCTGTGTAGAGAAGATCTTCTCTCTGATGACCATTAAATGGTCAGACTCAATAAACAGATGCAGATGATCAATAAACTGATCAAAAATGAACTTCAAATATCTGTGATCTGTGACTTGTCATGTGAGGACTTCTCTCTGGATGTGCAAAAGGACAAAGGACTGTTCAAATCAGTCAAGAGCAGCAAGAAATATCCATGGAAAAGTAGACTTGGTGAGTCCCCCCCTTTTCCTCTTTTGCAGTGATTATATGTCTACTCTATAGCACATACAGGCAGGGTTATTTGGTGTTATTTCATGCCTGACTGGTAGTCAGATTATGCTTTGTTATAATTTGGTGTTACATTGTTACATTGGCCCGTCACTGTTTCTGTTCCATTGACGGGAAGCGATTGCGATTGAAAATAATGTGGAAATAATAAAGCGTTTGGAAGAGGTGAAATGCCGACGTTCATTGGAAAAGCGTTAGGTCAATGATCGGAACAATTTTAAAGGATAAAGGATAAAGTGAGAATAATGGATCGTGTGAAATGCCCTGCCCCGATGAAAGCTACAAATATTACTAAGCAACTCAGCGGTTTAATTATTGGAATACATATGTTTCTTAAGTGTTTTATATGCATAGAAATGTAAAATATATACTATATACTAAGACAAACGTTTGATTAACTGACGCTAAATAATACCAGATGTACAGTTTGTATTTGTTCCGACTTACGTACAAATCCGACTTAAAGGCAGACTCAGGAATGGAACTCGTTCATAACCCGGAGACTGCCTGTAGTACCACACTCAAATTCAGCTACGAGACATCTCAAAGTGGTGGCCACAGGATACTCAAATAGAATCCACATATGGATTCCACATATGCAACAGTAGCTTATCACGAAGAGGACCATCTTCAAGGGAACCCCCGCCCAGGCAAGGGTCGACACACCGGTAGGTTCCACAAGGTTACCCCAAACACACAATGTGAAAGCCACTTAGCCAGTTCCATGAGATACGAAATAACTCCAACAGTGATTTGCCACAGGGGTGACTGTCTTCAATGAACCACCACACCCAGACAAAGGGTAAACACACAGGTGGTATTCACAAAGGTTTTCCCCTCACCAGAGAACCCACTCCTGTGGATTAACTAAGTGACAATCACACTTTCATATCCAAATAAAAACAAGCTCACCCTCACGGGCTACTTAGAGAGAGAGTCCAAACAGTGATCTCTTTGTCACTGGGCTTCTTCTGTTTCAAACCTTCCTCTCCCCTCTTCTCTTCTCTGCAAACTTCTTGTAGTTGGAGAAACTTGTAAGAATCAGTTATTGATACTCTGGATTGATCTCAACTCACCCCTTTTGGGCCACTGAGAGTTTAAACCAGTGACTGACTCACTGGTGTCTTTCATTGACCGAATCCATCTTGACTCTAACTGTGTGTCTGTGTGTCCTTGTATATTCAAAACAAGCTGCAGAGAAACCATAACATTGATTGCCCATCAAATAACTCCATCTCTCTCTCTCTCTCTCTCTCTCAACCAGCTCAAGCATTGTCCAAAAGTCAGTCTCATTCTCCTGGTGTTTTAAAGTGACAGTCCACAGAAAAATATGAACCCTAGGGGTTTATAACACTCCCAAACATCAAAGCTGATTGATTGAAAGAATGAAAGGACCTTTAAAACAACAGATTCATTTAGTCACCTTACAAGGGTGGCTGACTGTATTATACAAGTCTTGTAGAATCTAAACAATAGACCATTACCCAAAGGATTATCGCTAACCAGGATGATCCCCAGAACTGGAGGAGGAAGCAGGCACTGAAGAAAGGGCTCCCACAGTGGGAGGGAAAGTTAGGGTGCACCTTCCACTTTCTCTGGTTTGTAAGGGAAAAATTTCAGCAAACGGAGATGGTAACACATACAGTGTGTCAGTACAAGCAGAAGATAATCTGTTGTGTTTGAACAGGGAGGAATTGACCAAATGAGATTAGTTTAAATATTTGTAATGACAGATAATTTGTTTTTTCATCCATCGTCTCAATACCAAAGAAGACTTCAGTGTCCTGCCTCAATGACTACCGTCCCGTTGCATTCACATCCATCATCATGAAGTGTTTCGAGAGGCTCGTCATGAGGCATATCAAGACACTGCTGCCCCCCCCTCATGGACCCCCTGCAGTTTGCGTACTGTCCCAACCGCTCAACAGACGATGCCATTGCCATCACCCTCCACCTGGCCCTAACCCACCTGGACAAAAAAGACACATGTTCAGATGCTGTTCATAGAATTCAGTTTAGCATTCAACACAATCATCCCTCAGAAACTGATTGGAAAGCTGAGCCTACTGGGCCTGAACACCTCCCTCTGCAACTGGATCCTAGACTTCCTGACTGGGAGACCTCAGTCAGTCCGGATCGGGAGCAGCATCTCCAACACCATCACACTGAGCACGGGGGCTCCCCAGGGTTGTGTGCTGAGTCCACTGCTGTTCACTCTGCTGACCCACGACTGTGCTGCAACACACAGCTCGAACCACATCATCAAGTTCGCCGATGACACGACCGTGGTGGGTCTCATCAGCAAGAACGATGAGTCAGCTTACAGAGAGGAGGTGTAGTGGCTAACGGACTGGTGCAGAGCCAACAACCTGTCTCTGAATGTGAGCAAAACAAAAGAGATGGTTGTTGACTTCAGGAGGGCACAGAGTGACCACTCCCTACTGAACATCGAAGGCTCCTCGGTAGAGATCGTAAAGAGCACCAGATTTCTTGGTGTTCACCTGACAGAGAATCTCACCTGGTCGCTCAACACCAGTTCCATAGCAAAGAAAGCCCAGCAATGTCTCTACTTCCTGCGAAGTCCGAGGAAAGTCCATCTCCCACCCCTCTTCCTCATCACATTTTACAGGGGTTGTATTGAGAGCATCCTGAGCAGCTGCATCACTGCCTGGTTCAGAAATTGCACCACCTCGGATCGCAAGACCCTGCAGCGGATCGTGAGGTCAGCTGAGAAGATCATCGGAGTCTCTCTTCCCGCTATCACGGACAATTACACTACACGCTGTATCCACAAAACGAATGGCATTTTGAAGGACCCCAGGCACCCCTCATACAAACTCTTCTCTCTCCTGCCATCTGGGAAAAGGCACGGAAGCATTCAGGCTCTCATGACCAGACTATGTAACAGTTTCTTCCCCCAAGCTATCAGACACCTCAATTGCCAGAGCCTGGACTGACACCTTACTGCCCTATTGTCCTGTTTATTACTTATTGACAGACAGACAGACATACTTTATTGATCCCGAGGGAAATTGGGTTTTGTTACAGCCGTACCACCAAGAATAGTGAAGAAATATAGCAATATAAACCATAAATAATTAAATAATAATAAGTTCATCATGACAAGTGGAAAAATAAGTCCAGGACCAGCCTATTGGCTCAGGGTGTCTGACACTCCGAGGGAGGAGTTGTAAAGTTTGATGGCCACAGGCAGGAACAATTTCCTATGATGCTCAGTGTTACATCTCGGTGGAATGAGTCTCTGGATGAATGTACTCCTGTGCCTAACCAGTACATTATGGAGTGGATGGGAGTCGTTGTCCAAGATGGCATGCAACTTGGACAGCATCCTCTTTTCAGACACCACCGTCAGAGAGTCCAGTTCCACCCCAACAACATCACTGGCCTTACGAATGAGTTTGTTGATTCTGTTGGTGTCTGCTACCCTCAGCCTGCTGCCCCAGCACACAACAGCAAACATGATAGCACTGGCCACCACAGACTCGTAGAACATCCTCAGCATTGTCCAGCCAATGTTAAAATACCTCAGTCTCATCAGGAAATAGAGACGGCTCTGACCCTTCTTGTAGACACCTTCAGTGTTCTTTGACCAGTCCAGTTTATTGTCCATTCATATTCCCAGGTATATGTAATTCTCCACCATGTCCACACTGACCCCTGGGAAGATGGAACACTTTCCTCATGGCAACGATGATTTTCTCCAAAATTGAGCAAATCAACCTTTGTTTCAAATGTGGGTTGGCCCAGACCAGGGTTCTTCTAGTCAGAAGAGAGATAATGAAGACTATCTTTCTGTGATCTGGAAGGAAACGTGATGACTGGAGTTCAAACATTAGTGAGCATTGGGTGAGGAAGCAGTTAATTTCAATTTCAATTTCCTTCATTGTGTTTGACAAGGAGGTTGCAGGAACAAGTAAGAACTTTTTTTCTGCCAGGAATTCCTTTTTATTTTCACAAATAATCATTATTCATAATAATATATAGGAAAAAGTGCAAAAGCATCTTACACCTTCATTATCATGTGTTCAATATATTCAGCAATGTTATCTCTGTGAAAAAAATTGCCATTCCTGTGTTCCCATGAGGTGAAATTGTTTGAGCAATAGCCCAGTTGACTCAGGGCCTCCCTGTCCAGAAGCACAAGGACCTGAGACTCTGGTCCTTCTTCACTGACCCTTTGCTTTGGCTACACTGAGCTTCAGTTGATCCTCATACAACCTGAATGTGCCAGTCAGAAGCTATTATTACAGACACCTCACTGTGCTGGAACCAACGGGAGCCTTTCACTGAGTTGATGGTGGTGTGTGTGTGTGTGTGTGTGTGTGTGTGTGTGTGTGTGTGTGTGTGTGTGTGTGTGTGTGTGTGTGTGTGTGTGTGTGTGTGTGTGTGTGTGTGTGTGTGTGTGTGTGTGTCCGTGTCCCTGGGAACAGGACAAATCCATCCTCCAACACAACAGTGACCAGTAGAAACTTAGCATATTGTGACACTTGGTGTCGATGTTCTTATTTTCCATTGTCAACCGGATGCAGCCACACATGGTAGTTGTTATCAGACTGAAGAAAACATTTGGTTCAATTCTGCCCCATTTGTTGGAGAATTGTCAACCATGACTCAATGGACTCGCTCCATCTTGGACATCCAGATGAACAGGAAGGTGTCCCATGTGTTTACTAAGGTAAAGGAGCAATTGTGATCAAAAGGTCTGTGACCTCTGCTGCCAATCCCCCAGTATGGGAATCACAGAGCAAGAAATACAATTTTGATTGATAACAGTCTCTGAGAATACAAATTTTTATGGAGGAGGGGGATAATAGGTCTCAGTAGGTACATTTAATGCCAGTCAAATGTATACAATATGCATCTTGATCTATTTTCTTTGTGAACATCCACAAAAACAGTGGAGTGCCTCAAAGAATGAATGACAGTAAAATATTAGAACCACACAGATTCCCCCCTTCAGCTCTCCCCCCACACGCAAAGAGATAATGAGAACTCTTCGCGAATGAATGGCCGCTTCCTGTGAGATTGACATCCTGAAGTAGGAGTGGTTCTGATTGGGATGGGGTATCATACAGGTATATCATAGACATGCTCTCCAAAATGGGTTTTACGGAGTGAATCAGACAGGAATGACGGAGGCCAAAATTCATGAACGATCTCTGTGAACACAATATTGTTAAGGAGGAGGAGGATGACCAGCTTGTACCCATATCCATGGTCAGTTCCAAAACTCATCGGCATCTATTACCATTTGAATTGGTGTCAGGGGCAACAGTTAACCACAGTATGAGTGAAGTCAGTGGTCCGATCCAGCGTCCCCTTTACCATCAGGTCTGAGTACATGAAGGTGCCGGGCATCTGGTTTGGAGGTGTAAAACATGCATTAAAAATTGGCTCTGTAGAAAGTGTGTTTTCTATCAATGACTGGAGAGAAGCTGGTTATCATATGTGATGATCTCTCAGGGCTGTTGTACTTGGTGCAGGTGTAGCCTGTTCTTTTCTCCTCTGCTCAGAAATCACCTGGGACACTTTCCAGTTCATCTGGGGATCTAAAATGGAACAAATCCAATAGGTCAGCGTGTACAAATTACCAGAGAATGGGGGCAAAGGTGTACCCGATTTCATCTGTGGCTGCATCAGCGTGTGTACGTGGACATCAGGAGTCACTATGTGCTATGGTTTTATCTGTCCCTGATGCAGCAGAGAACAGGTCTGGCCTCATTGACATAGAATGTCACAGTCAACTAGATGCGGCTGCACTACCTGTCCTTCGTGAAGGAGTTCTTCCAAGCAAATACACTGAGCACAGGTCCATCAGGCAGTGTCCAGCTGACACTGCAGGACAGGGACTTAAGGGTTTTTTTCCCGAAGAAGATCTCCAAGCCATTTCACAAAATGCCTTATCACCAGAACTGACCAACAGGTACAAGACTTCGCTTCGCTGGCAGCAGGGCACCCGCCAGCCTGATTGTTCTGGGATAGTGCTCATTGCACACTGACCTCAGAACAGCTACGGAGGGGAAGTAATGGACTCCCACCTCTTTAATGACTGTAGTGTGGAGACAGATGCAAGGATCCTTGTCTTTGGTCTAACAAAATCTTGTTGGTCTTCCAGCATAACGAGATGTTAAGTTCAAGTATATTACTATCTGGCTGTAATATATAAAACAAAGCATTACTATAAATAAATTAATAAAATACAATTTAAAATGCATGTCACACACGGCTCATTGTCTTAATAACGAGTGTTCGGTGGTGGCAGGGTATTCATTAGTCTCACATTCTGAGGGAAGAAGATGTTACCCAATCTGGCATCCTAGTCCTGATGCCTCTGTCCCTCCTTCCTGACACAAAGAGATTGTGGGATGGGTGGTAGGGATTCTCAGCAATGCTTCCGTGTGGGAATGCTCCTGACTGACACATTCCAGGCTGTGGGAGTTTGTGCTGAGGCTCAGTGCAGACAATGCAAAGGCTCTGTGGGGAAAGATCACAGTCTAAGCTCCTTCTGCCACCACATGTGGAGGGGCAGAGTTGGGTGGGGAAGCCCCTCGAACATTGACCATCACCTAAGGGGGTCACATCATTGGTAACAGTGCTATTGTTTAAAAATAAATTAAAACTATAGAATATATTGTCTAGATGACACTAAAATGTAAGATTGCAGTTTTCTTTTTGAAATCATTCTTTTTGTATATATGTTCTATTCTGAATATTTATTTTTAAATTTAAAAAAGCAGTAGTGAAACTAAGACCATTGGCTTGAGTTTTGGAGTGGGTTCTTTTGAAAGTCTGTACAAACTTGTTTAATGAGGAGAGGCTGAAAAGAATGGGTTGAATATCAAAATATAATCACAAAAACCTACTAAATTCTGAAAAAGGAATATTGATAAGGTAGCTGTAGAGTTAAGTTTTCTGTGGTGTCCATAATTTCAAAATAAGATGTTACTAAGTACAGAAATGACAAGTTTCTTCACACAAGGGCTTCATCATTGAGTATAATCTATTCAAAAACGAAAGAGAACAATTTTTAATGTGAAGAGAATCATCGGGTGAGTGCAGGAGAGTAGTACGAAGGTAAAATGGCAGCCATGAATGATGAATGTCAGGGTAGACATGGGAAGAGTGAGTGGGAATGAGGGGAAAGAGATTGCAGAGAGTTGTAGACTCAATCAGATCCATCACGGACACAGCCCTCCCCACCGTCGAGGACAACTTCCAAAGGCAGTGTCTGAAGAAAGTGACACCCATCATTTTGGATCCTCACCAGCTGTAACATGTCCTCTTCTCATTATCTCCAGAGGGATGGAGACCCCATTAAAAAATTTTATCCAATTGAGAAAAACATTTTACCATGAACAGAAGATTTGCCGCTATGTTAAAACAGGGGAACCATTTTCAGTTTTGCTATATGTAGAAAGAGTAAAGGGACACAGTTAGTCCTGAAGAAAGGTCTCGGCTCAACATTGACTGTTTATGTTTGTAGATGCTGGCTGACCTGCTGAGTTCCTCCAGTATTTTCTGTGTGTTGCTCTGGATTTCCAGCATCTTCAGATTTTCTCATGTTTACAGTTAGTCTTGGTTAGAATTGCATGAATAACCACAATGAAGGTACTTAGGTGGGAATATAAATTGAAAGATGACATAAGAATCCTAAGGCAGGATAAAGAATGGTTACAGAGTGAGAACAATATAGTAATTGGAATATGATCAAAGGACAGCCACATTGGAATTTAAAATAGAGTGAGGCTAATGAATATTCAGGACTAAGGAGATCGGGTACACTCAGAAACAAAACACAAAGTGAATTTTCAAATACCACAACTAGAAAAGCAAAAATATTGCCACCATTTGTCATCCCGGTTCGGATTTGGCCAAAATGTGGAGCGAGAGACAATGAAGTGGGTCAACAGTTCACAGTCTTTAATGCAAGCAGTGTTAAAGGAAAATGAAAACAATAAATGCTAGGCCAAACAGGGTCATTAACTAAAACTCTCAAATGAAAAACGAAGCATACATTGTGGCTGAAAAGAACATTTAAGAATGAAATGAATATCACTCTAATCTTCAGAGTCAGTAGATTCGACAGTCTAATTTATCTGGCAAGGCTAAATGCAAACAGCCAGCAAAGAATTGCTGTGCTATATCCAAGACTCAACAAGCACTATGATGACAAGTATGGAGATAAATACTATCACAACAAAATAATATTAGCTGACACGTGCATATTCACAAGTGCAATTGCCGTGTCTACTGCACTGCTGATTCCATAATTGTGACACCTTTATCATACGAAGGAAGGAGTATAGAGTAGGGTGCTCTTGTTACAACGGTTGTATTTTTTGACTGGATCTATGTGAAACAGTACATTTATTTTAATAAAAAGAAAAAAGAAGTTAAAAATTTAAAGTTTAAACTGGGGAAAAGGAAGAATTAATTGCAGCCACACGAACTGTGTGTCACTCCATTAAACAGTAGGTGGAGTCTACCTTCATCCTTATCTTAACAGGTCCACTCTTTTGAGGTGCAACGTTATGTGCTCATTGAAACAAAAACTTCACACCACTTTAAAAGTTTCTTTCCCCGGCACTTAATCTGATTAATCATATGATCATCACCTCAGCCCTAGCATTAAACTGTAAAAACTTCAAGCCACATTTTAGAATGATGAATTGAGAATAGATGCTAATATTTATGTATGTTGGATGCTGATATTTATGTATTTCTGCATATTTTACTCCATATCCGTACTTTAACCTCAAGATGTATTTTATATAATTCTTCATTCTTTATAATTATTGAATATTGTTTGTTTTTGTTGCATGTCACACCAGCACACCAATAGCAAATTCCAAGCAATGTACACAAAATGCTTGAGGAACTCTGAAGGTCAGGTCGCATCTGTGGAAATGAATCGATGTTTCAGGCAAAGACCCTTCATTGGGATGTTTTTGTATTCATAGCAATTCCCTAATCTGCTTGTGCATATATATGGCTAATACATTTGCCAGAGCTCCTTGAATGTCCCCTAGTATGATAAAATGGTGTCTTGATCTCACAATTGAGCTAATCGTGCCTGTTCACCTCACAGTCTGCTTGCACTGAGCTTTCTGGGGAACTGTAACACTTCATACCTCATTCCGTTGTTGTACATATTCCTTTGTACCACCTCAATGTACTGACGTCGCAGTAGTTCTGTATGACATGTAGAAGAACAGTTTTACATTTACCTCCAATCATACCTCCAATTCAAGTAGTCAGACCTGTCAGTGAAGGAAACATTGGATCAGTGCAATGACCTCACTCTTACCATGGTTAACTCTGGCACCTGATGCCATTTCAAAGGGTTATAGATGTCGAAGAGCTTGTGAACTGACCCTGGATCTGATAACAATACAGTAACAACATCCATTTTGAATGAGGTTTCGACCCTGGTTACTCCATTGCCTGGCATCAACATCCGTCTTTTGCATTTTTTTCCACCTGAGGGATTTGGCATAGATTTCTATACAGCACATAAACAGGGGAGAGTGGACAATCATCCGGATACCAGAATTGATGGGAAATCTCTCTGTTTCCCTACGATTGAGTTGGACTGCACTACAGATGTCTGTGTTTGATGCAAATCCTGACTCTAGCCCAGAACTTATTTTGGAGAGCATGTCTGTTGTGTATGTATATGATATTCTATCCAAGTCAGTATTAAGATCTAACCCTATGTCAGCAGGTCAAACTCACAAGAAGCTGCCACTTGATCGCGAAGTGTTCCCGTTATCCCCTTCCCCCTGATCAATTTATATTCTCGGAGATTCCTAATGAATCCTAAGTATCTTCAGGTTGTGTGTGGATCAAGAGTCACAATACGCTTAGGCACCATTCGTCACTGGCGTTTTGGAGGATGGGTCTCTCCTGTTCCCAGCAACTCACACACCGAGACAGGCATCAGGAGCTGCTGGGAGATCAGTTCCGTGAAGGGCTTCCGTTGGTGCATCTGAAACGTGTTGCTCTTCCAGCACAGTGAGGTGTCTGTAATGCCCGCTGCTAACTGACACATTCAGGTTGTATGAGGACGCGTGACCGACCCACTGGAGCTCAGTGCAGCCAATGCGAAGGCTTCTAGGATCCTTCTGCTTCCGGACAGGAAAGACCTGAGTCAGCTGGGGTAGCCCCTCAGACAATGTCATAGTGTGTCACCTCAGGGGATCACATGACTGACAATTGCTTTTTTAGCGTTAACCTTGCTCAAAATATTGAGCATGTGATAACGAGGATGTAAATTATTTTCGCTTTGTGTTTTACTTTTCGTGTCTATATTAATATGTATAAAGATTATTTGTGAAGTTTTAAAGGAACTCCTGACAAAAACGCGTTCTTATTTGTTCCTACAATCTCTCGCTCCTCCTTGTTTAACACAAGAGATTGAAATTGAAACTAACGAACGTGTATCTTCGGAGCAGACAAGTTAACTGTTGTTAAATATTGACCTGAGACAATTCTGTCCGTGTTCATCTTCACTGTTTACCAATCGTTATGAGTTCACTCCACATCACTCTCCTCCACTTTCCGCTGGGGAGCTCCGTGACCCGGTGTGCGGACCCTCCTCTGCTCTCTGTCCGCCAGCGAACGGGGTCAGTATCCCGGAGCAGGTCCGGCAACGATCGGTCGGGAAGAGACGTAGATCGGATGAGCGTCGGACCCAAGAATCGTCAACCCCGGGTTGAGAAGCTTGGGTCACCACCCGGTCTCCGGATATTTTCACTCGTTCGCCTTTTCTCGCTTCTGCTCCAGCTTGGTGTGGTCGGTGCCGAAGGTAAGGGAATGACTTCAGGTGTGAATCCGAGAGCCACAGTCTCCATTCCGCGCTCGGAGACTGTGGTGTCACCACAACAGATTGCTGACTGAACAAGCTTTTTCTTTCGCGGAACTGCAGCTTTGCAAGCTGAAGTCTGTTGTCCGAGGCATAAGTATACAGAGTATAAATAAATGACACGGCCATTCGCTTTTTGAACAGCACAGTACATTACAAACATGACAAAGATCATTTAACCTTGTTTGCGTGACTGGAATTATACACAATTTACATGAACAAATAAACACAACACACCGGTGCCACCTGAGAGAGAGAAGGAGGTAGTGTTCGGGGTTTTCAGATCAATTCCAGACCCTGACTAATGGTAAATTGGAGGGAGATGTAAGACTTTTCTTTTGCATGTCATACTGAACTCCCGCGACATCAGTACATTGAGGTGGTACAAAGGAATATGTACAACAACGGAATGAGGTATGAAGTGTTACAGTTCCCCAGAAAGCTCAGTGCAAGCAGACTGTGAGGTGAAAGGGCATGATGAGGTCAATTGTGAGCCAAGTAGTCTAATTCTGCCCCTTTATCTCATGGTCTTAGCATCTTATTTCCACATGTGTAAAAAGTCAAAATAAAACTTCAATGAATTCTAAGGACCCTGACTGACCCAGTCATGCCCTCTTTTTGATGCTGGCATCAGGCTAGAGGTATAGGAGCTCAGAGACCTGCACCTCAGAAGTTCAAAAACATTTTCTGGACTCTAAGTTACACTCTTCACTGCCTCGAGAAAGCAGTCAGTACAATCAAAGACCCATCTACCCTGGACGTTCTCTCTTCACTCTCCCTTTGGACAGTAGATACAGAAGCCTGAAAGCACATCCCATCAGGCTCAAGGACAACTTCTACCCACCTATTATGAGACAATTGAAACAAAAAATTCTTATCTGATAAGTTTCTTCACCAGGTAGTTAATCTGATTAATCATTTGAGTTAGACCCACCTCCATCTATTACCTCAGTCACTGGACTGCAATATCAACCACTTTTAATAAAGCTGTTTACATTGTGCATTGAGGCCAGTATTTATGTATTTATGTTCCATATCTGTACTTTCAAATCTAAATTTATTTTATATCATTTATTATTCTTTATAATTATTGAATGCTCTTTATTAGAAGTCCTAGTCCTGGAAAACAACAGCACAGGAACAGGCCCTTTGGCCCATCCAGTCCATACTGAACCATTTAAAACTCCATGTTTCATCAACCTGAACACAAACCATAGCTCTCCATACCACTCTGCTCCATGTACCTATCCAAACTTCTCTTGAACATTGAAATCGAAACCACATTCACCTCTTGTACTGGCCGCTCATTCCACACTCTCACCACCCCCTGGGTGAAGAAGATTCCCCCATCTTCCCCTTAAATATTTCACCTTTCACCTTATCCCATGACCTTCAGTTGCAGTCTCACCTAACCTCAGCAGAAAAATCCTGCTTGCATTTACCCTATCTATACCCCTCATAGTTGTGTATACCTTTATCAAATCTCCTCCCAATCTTCCAAATTCTAGGAAATAAAGTTCTAACCTATTCAATCTTTCCTTATAACACAGATCCTTGAGTCCCAGCAACATCCTTGTAAATTTTCTCTTTCAATCTTTTACATCCTTCCTGTAGGTAGGTGACAAAAACTTGCACACTATTCACCAACTTAGGCCTGACAATTAAGTCTTACACAACTTCAACATAACATCCCAATTCTTGTACTCAATACTTTGATCTCTGAAGGCCAATGTTCATGTCTGGCCAGCACTAAAACAGCAAATTCACAGCAACACACACAAAATGGTGGAGGAACTCAGCAGGTCAGGCAGCAGCTCCGGAAATTAATGAGCAATAGACATTTTGGGCTGAGACCCTTCATCGGGTTCTTTTGAGTTTACAGCAAATTCTGAATATATATTAATATTTATGG
This sequence comes from Hypanus sabinus, assembly GCF_030144855.1. Classification (NCBI taxonomy): domain Eukaryota; kingdom Metazoa; phylum Chordata; class Chondrichthyes; order Myliobatiformes; family Dasyatidae; genus Hypanus; species Hypanus sabinus. The sequence continues at coordinate 38,875 of NW_026779654.1, forward strand.
CAAATAAATTTGCTCTGTGGTCCTTGAATGGTTCTCTAGTACAATAACATGGATTATGATAACGATTCTTGGGTCTGACGCTCAACCGATCCACGTCTCTTCCCAACCGATCATTGCCGAACCTGTTTGCACCTAATAGATGTGTAGCTAGCCAGAGGGTTTTTTCCCAGGGCTAAAATGGCTAACATGAGGGGGCATTGATTTAAGGTGCTTGAAAGTAGGTACAAGTGGGATGTCAGGGGTAAGTTTTTTACAAAAAGTGTGCTGGGTGCATGGAATGCACTGCTACTGAGGCAGATACAATAGGGTCTTTTAAGAGTCTCTTAGATAGGTACATGGAGCTTAGAAAAATAGAGGGGTACGAGATAGGGAAATTCTAAGCAGCTTATAGAGCAGGTTACACAGTTGGCACAACATTGTGGTCCGAAGGGCCTGCAATGAGCTATCTATTTTTGATTTTCTATGTTTCTATCTTCTAATAACCAATGAGATGAGTGTGGAATTGGTGTAAATGGGTGGTGGGTTGTTGGTGGAGACTTGCTGAAGGTCGATGCTGTGTCTCTCTCTGACAATAACTGTGATCACATTGTGAGCTCTGAATGAAGGAAATGAATTTGCAGGAAATGCAAGTTAGTCACTGCTTCAACTGGAAAGACAGTTTGGTTACATGGTTGGTGGGAAGGCCAGAGGTTAAAGGACAGATGTTGTATCTGAAAACTGCAGATGCTGAAATTCTGAAAGATTCACAGGAAATTTTTAAAAAAGCTCCAAAGTTCAGGTAGTATCCGATGAAAGAGAAACAGTTACTGTATTCTGTCTGCAAACCATCGTTAGTAACTGTTCAGTGTTTCCAGCATTTTCTGTGTTTCATTTTGCGCATTGCATCTCCTGTGGATTTATGGAAAAGCACTTTAAGATATGAAAGTGTTGATGGGAATGGAGGAGTGGACCAGAGAATCACAAAGGGAATGATCGGTTTGAAAACCTGAAAGGAAATGGGACAGGAGTATGGGTCTGCCAAAATCCTGGCATTAATTGGGAAGGATAGACTCATAAAGGCTGATGGAAGAGAAGGTGAGAACCAGAAAATCTTTTTTTTTAACTTTGTCTTTTTGTGTGTTTTCCCCCTTACCATCAGTCAGTGGTTTTGCATTGCCCTGTGCTCTTGTTTGTTTTCCTGTCCCTGCACCTGCTCTACTCCAGCCCCTGTATTACTGAGTACTCTGCCTCTCACCTGTTTCTCATTATTACCTGTTTTGCTGCCACTTCTGTCTCATTGTGCTCCACCTATCATCTGCCTCTCTATTGCTCCGTGTATTTCAGTCCTGTGTTTTCACCTTTTGTTGTCAGATTGTGCCAATGAGTTTTCTTGAGCCTTTCCAGCACACATATATCTGAATTTTGTCCATCTGAATATTGACCCTGCCTGTTTCCTGATTCTGGGTTTTGGATTTCTCTGGAATTTTTGATCTCCACCTGAACTTGGATGCTGACTTTGTTTGCACCTTGGGATTTATTACTCAATTAATATGACTGTGCACAGAGTACTGGGTCTGAGATTGGATCCCTGCTCCAGTGTTCTGACAGTACAATCTGGCCAGAATGGATCCAGCAGACCCCTGTCATCTGAGAGCTATCCTGGAACAACAGGGCATGGTGCTCGGGAGACACAAGCTGGATTCCATGTTCAGGGCAGTGGAGTCACTTTCTACCAATGTAGCCGATCTTGTGGCCCAGCCTCAGTCAATCCTAGCTCTGCATACCACGCCCATCCATGTACTTATCCAAACTTCTCTTGAACTTTGAAATCGAAACCACATTCACCACTTGTACTGACCGCTCATTCCACACTCTCACCCCTCCTGAGTGAAGACGATTCCCTCACGTTCCTCTTAAACATTTCACCTTTCACCTTATCCCATGACCTTCAGTTGCAGTCTCACCCAACCTCAGCTGAAAAAGCCTGCTTGCATTTACCCTATCTATACCCCTCATAATTGTGTATACCTTTATCAAATCTCCTCCTAATCTTCCAAGTTATAGGGAATATTCTATCCTATTCAAACTTCCCTTATAACGCAGGCCCTTGAGTCCCAGCAACATCCTTGTAAATTTTCTCTTTCAATCTTTTACATCCTTCCTGTAGGTAGGTGACAAAAACTTGCACACAATTCACCAAATTGGGCCTGACAATTAAGTCTTATACAACTTCAACATAACATCCCAATTCTTGTACTCAATACTTTGATCTCTGAAGGCCAATGTTCATGTCTGGCCAGCACTAAAACAGCAAATTCACAGCAACACACACAAAATGGTGGAGGAACTCAGCAGGTCAGGCAGCAGCTCCGGAAATTAATGAGCAGTAGACATTTTGGGCTGAGACCCTTCATCGGGATCTTTTGAGTTTACAGCAAATTCTGAATATATATTAATATTTATGGCAAATAAATTTGCTCTGGGGTCCATGTTATTGTACTAGAGAACCATTCAAGGACTCCAGGGCAAATTTCTTGGGCCTTGCTAACTTCAATCGACTCTTCATCAGAAATCACAGTACACTGGCTGCTCCACTCACTGCTCTTACCTCGTCCACTGTCAGATTCTCCTGGTCCCCTGCTGCTGAAAAAGCATTCTCTGACCTGAAGGAACTTTTCACTTCTGCCCCATCCTGATTCAACCTGACACTGACCAGCAGTTCATTGTGAAGGTGGACACGCCTGATATTGGTGTAGCAGCTGTTCTCTCTCAGCGCTCGGCCAAGGATGAGAAGGTACACCCCTGCACCACCTTCTCTTACCACCTCACTCCCACAGCGTGGAATTTATGATGTCGGAAACCGGGAGCTGCTGGCTGTGAAGCTAGCTCTGGAGGAGTGGAGGTAGTGGCTGGAGGGAGCCAAGGTGCTATTCTTAGTCTGGACTGATCACAAGAATCTGGAATATATCCTTATGGCCAAGCATCTCAACTCCCGTCAAGTTTGTTGGTCCCTGTTTTTCTCAAGATACAATTTTACTGTCTTTCTGCCCCGATTTCAGGAATGGAAAACCTGATGCCCCCCCGAGGAGTTCCTTCCTCTGAGTCCCCTGAGGTACCCAATATCATCCTCCCTGCTCACTGTCTTGTGGGTGCAGCGCAATGGGACATTGAAGCCATTGTGCAAGTTGCTCAACAGAGTGATGCACCCCCAGTCAATGCCCCACTAACCATGTTTATGTTCCCAGCTCTGTCCACTCACAGGTATTACAGTGGAGTCATTATTCCTGGGTATCCTGTCACCCTGGAACCAAGAGTACTCAGGCCTTCATCAGTCAGTGGTTCTGGTGGACCCCCCGTGGTAGGTGACATCCACAACTTTGTCTCAGCCTGCTCGGTCTGTGCTCAAGGCAAGAACTCTAACCAGTCATCTGCTGGACTATTACAATCCCTGTCTATCTCCAAGAGACCCTGGTCCCATATTTCCCTGGATTTTGTCACCAGTCTTCTCCCATCAGATGGTAACACCATCATTCTCACAGTAGTTGATTGTTTCTCCTTTTCCAAAACTACCCTCTGCCAAAGAAACAGCCATGTTTTTAAATTACATGGTTTACCTGTAGATGTTGTGTCAGACAGGGGTTCTCAATTCACATCCAACTTCTGGAGGGCATTCTGTGAACTTCTGGGTGCCTCTGTGAGACTGTCTTCAGGATTACACCCACAGACCAATGGCCAGACCGAGTGGGCCAACCAACAGCTAGAGACAGTATTACAGTGTCTGGTCTCCCAGAACCCCTCTGCACGGAGTCAGCAGCTACCCTGGGTCGAGTACGCCATAAACTCTCATTGGTCCTCATCCATCGGTCTGTCCCGTCTTGAGTGCTGCCTTGGCTACTGACCTCCACTGTTTCCTGCCCAGGAGGAGGAAGTTGGCATTCCATCAGCTGAGGCATTCATCCGCCGTTGTCAGCGGATGTGGAGGTGCACTCGCTCTGCCCTTCTCTGTGCCTCTGCTAGGATCAAGCGTCAAGCTGACCGCCATGATTCTAAGGCCCCACTTTACCACCAGGGACACTTGAGTGGCTTTCAACCCAAGACCTGCCCCCCACAGCTCTTCACCCTGCTTCATCGGCCCCTTTCCCATCGCTAAATTCATCAGCCCTGCTGCCGTCTGTATCAAGCTCCCCTCCACTCTCAGCCACATTCATCCTAACTTCCATGTGTCCCGCATCAAACCTTTCATGAGCCATCCCCAGTGTCCTGTCCCCAAACCTTCCCCCTCCCCCACAGCGCATCAGTGGGTCAGAGGCCTTCATGTTGCGTTAACAGCTGGCCATTCATCACCGGAGCCGTGGCCTCCAGCACTTTGTGGACTGGGAGGGCTATGGTCATGAGGAGAGGTGCTGGGTCTTCACCCGTAACATCCTGGACCCCTCTCTCATCAGGGACTTTCATTGCCAGCACCCAGCTTTGCCTGCCATGACACCAGGATGCGTCCTTATTGGGGGCGGAGGGTACTGTCAGTCCCTCCAGTTGAACTTAGTCTTTTTGTGTGTTTTCCCCCCACCCGTCAGTCTGTGGTTTTGTATTGCCACGTGCTCCCGTCCCCGCTCCTGCTCTACTCCGGTCCCTGTATTACTGACTACTCCCTCTCTCATCTGTTTCTCATTATTATCTGTTTTGCTGCCACTTCTGTCTCATTGTGCTCCAACTAACAACTGCCTCTCTGTTTATTTCTCAGTGTATTTTAGTCCTGTGTTTTCAGCTGTCTGGTGCCAGATTGTGCCAGTGAGATTTCCTGAGCCTTTCCAACATTTGTTTCTGAACTCTGTCCATCTGAATATCGACTCAGCCTGTTTCCCGATTCTGGTTTCTGGATTTCTCTGGATGTTTTGATCTCTGTCTGAACTTTGACACCGACTTTGTTTGCACCTCGGGATTTGTTAATTAATTAATATCACTGTGCGCACGGTACTGGGTCTGCGATTGGATCCCTGCTCCAGCATCCTGACAGCTCATGCTCCAGTGTGAAAACAAATGTGTGTGATTCTGTAAAAACCTTTGCCTGCTGAGGGGAAGCCACTGTTTGGGAAGAAGGAAGGCATTTCTGAGGCAACTGTAGAATGATCATCACTATAGCAAATGCAATGTCTCAGGGGAACTGGGAGAATGGAATGGAGTCCCCTCTCAACAAGAAGGGGCTAGGGATGTATAGATAAGATAGCTGTTCGAATCTTGGCTCGTAGTGTATACCTGTGGTCAGTGTATCCTCTGAACTATGATGGAGAGATCCAGAAAAGGAAGAGAAGAGACAGAAAAGGACCAACTGAAGGTGAAGGGAAGGACGAAACTGGCAACAAACGTGATGGAACTTCTGATTTGACTAAGTGCAGGAAGCAGCACCAACAGATTTGTCAACGTACCAGAGAAGGTGTTGTGGGAGTGAGATACTGATGTTCCAAACATTACATAAGAGGATGAACAAAGTTTTGGCCCAAGTAAATGTCCATAATGAGGCCTTTGGTATGGAGAATGCAGCTGAAGGAGAAAGTGTTCAATGTTAGGATGAATCTGACCTTCAGACCCTCCTGATCTGAGGTAACAATGTAGATCGTCTGCATATCTATGGTGAAAATAATATGAACTGAGCATCAGCAAAGTAAAAAGGTACTTTGACCTTTGAATTTTATCAGAATATTGACAATTCTATGTTCCCAGTCAGTTTATCTGTCAGTTTTAAAGTTTCAGGTTATTTTGTTTATTTAGTGATATAGCACAGAGTCAGCCCTTCTGGTCCTTTGAGCCGTGTCACTCCATCAACCCCAAACACGCCCAATTAATCTTCACTTAATCACTGGACAATTTACAATGACCAGTTAACTTACCCGGTTTGTCTTAGGACTGTGGGAGAAATTCACACATTCCACGAGGAGGATGTACAGAGACTCCTCACAGAACGACGCAGGAATTGAACTCCAAATGCAGGAACGCCTCATGCTGTAATGGCGTCACGCTAACCGCTACACCACCATAACACTTACTGTGAGCGTCACCACAGGTAAACTAGCTGCAGGGAAGGTGCATGAGAACCTTGTGCTATATGTTATTGCATGCATTTAAGATGAGAGCAGGTAATTTCGAAGGAGATGAAAGGGCAAGTTTTTTTACACAAATCTTGATGGCCACCTGGGGTGATGGAACTGGCAGAAATATTAGAGACTTTTAAGAGACCTTTAGATCAGCACATGAATGTGAGGGAAACTGGAAGGATATGGACAATGTGTAGACAAGAGATTAGCTTTGTTAGCTATTTGATTATAATTAAATTGGTTCAGCACAACATTGTGGGCTAAAGGGCCTCTTCCTGTACTGTACTGTGGATGTGCAAGTTCTATGGATCATCCATGGTGGAAGCTGAGAGGAAAACAGGGTTCAGTGTTTCTGTTGAGGGTGACAACAGATTGTGACAATCCATCTGCATTGCTGTGTTGTTTCGTATCCTTGAACTCTGTCTTGATCAATCTATATATTCTGCACTCGTCGGTGACCTTGAAGCAAATGCAATCAGACTTTCAGGTCCAATTTTCAAAGTGTTTGACAAAATGGCTCCAATGCCTTAATGGGATGCATCACATGCCAGTATGATGGGCAGAGATGGGTCATAATGTGTGAGCAGTTCATTGGATGTTGATAGTCTGTGTTTACTTGAATGATCTTTCACATCTTTCTGACCATTCCTCTTTTGCTCCTGTTTACAACAGTGCATACACTGGGTGCAGCAATGTAGGAATGTTGGGGAGAGACTGGTTGTAGTAGTTTTCAGGGCCCAAATATGACCTGAATTGTGACACATTTCCAGTTTGAATGCCTGCAACACTACTTCAATCTTCTCTTGTGACTTATGTAAGCCATGTTTGTCAATAACGTGCACAATATGAGATTTCATTCTTGAAAACACACATTTCTCTCTTTGCATGCAGACGAAACCCACTCAGCCTGTAAGCCTTTTATCAATGTTCTGGAAGTGCTCGTCATCAGTCTTGCTGGTTATGATTAAGTTATCAAGGTTTATATTATGTTCCTCAGATATCTTGGGGCATTGCTTTTTGCCAATGGGCTGATGCGATGTCAAAGAAGAGATGATTGTACTGGATCAGTCCCTTGTGAGTGTTGATGGTGAGGAACTTCTTGCTTTTCGCCTCAATCTCCATTTGCAGATAGGCTTGTGACAAGTCAATCTTTGATAACTTCTCCCCATTACCAAAGACATAAAAATGTCTTCGATTTGTGGCAGGGGATACTGCACAGAACGCAGCACTGGGTTGATGCTCACCTTGAAATCTCCACATGTGCGAGTGGCTCCAGCCTTCCCTTCCGTGATCACCGGGACAATGGGCATGGCCCAATTGCTCCATTCATACTTGAAGAGAATTTAAGAGGCCTCTAAGCTCTGAAGTTCAGCATCCACTTTAGGACATAGTGGGTAAGGCACTGGATGTACTTTATGAAATCTTAGTTTTGCTGCTTCATTCAATTCAATAGTTTACAAATACCCTTCTCAAACACCTTCTCATTAGCATTAAACAGCTGGGGCAGTCTCTTGTTAGTACTACTGTTTTTGCTGCTGTTGCCTGTTGATGACACATTGAGAGTTTTGATTGAGTGCCAGTCTATTTCGATTTTTCTCAACCAATCACGTTTAAAAAATGCAGGCCCTCCACTTTTCAATACATAAAGCTCTAACTGCTGTGTTTGGCCTCCATACATCACATTCACTTTCAGTTTTCTTTTGGGAGATGCTTTTACCTATGTAGTACTTTAGCATCACTGAGATCATCACTAATGATATCTTAGAAACCAGTCTGCTTCAGTCAGCATCCGAAATTATAGACAAAGCTGACCCTATATCCAGCTCTATTCTCACTTTTACACCAGTCACACCTGTTGAGATCCATATGATTTTGTGATCTGCTTCAGTTACACTGTTCAGTTCTAAGCATGACAGCTCTCCTTCGTCAGACTCTGTGTTGTCTGATTCTGTTTCCCATTCAGGGACTCTATGCATTTGTTTATTTTTGTGTTTTGAACTTTTCACTTGTTTGTTTTTGTTTTGGTTGTGCATTTTGTCAACCTTGCACACTCTCTCTGTGTGACCTTGTCTGTGACACTTTCTGCAAACTTTATCCTTGAACCAGCAGTCATTTGGGTCATGGGAGGATCTGCCACATCAATAAAATTACTGGCTGTTTGCACCATTCAGGGACATTTTCTGCATTTCACACTTTAACCTCTTTTTCTGTAGCTCTGCTGTATCTTTTGCTGCCGTCTCCAATGGTATTGCAATGGCCACTGCCTATTCTAAGGTTAGGACTCTTTCTGACTGTAGCCTCTTGAGTGCTTTGACTACGCATGCCACATACAAGCCAGTCCTTAATGCAACAGAAAGTCCATTGCTGAAGTAACAGTATTTACATTGCAGTTCTGCAATCTATTCAGATATTCTTTCATCCTTTAGTTCTTTGTGTAAAATCTAAATCTCTCAGCTATTACCAATGGTTTAGGGCTCAAGTGATTTTGTAAGTTTCATCGAACACCTTGCTGGTTTATCAGGAGATACCATCTTGAGTAAGAGGCTGCCTGTCCTCGCACCCACCAAGCTAAGAAGCATGGGGACTTTCTTTTACTCATCCATGTCATTCACCTTACAATACAGTTCAACCCTCTCAATATATGATTCCCATCCTTCATTAGCACGATCAAATTTATTAACTTTCCCAACTGAAGACATCACTATGTTATTTTCACTTTAACTTTGCTAGTTGCTTGCCTTTCACTGTGCACTATGCAGTTTTAACACCCTGGTTTCCTTGGCTGTGTAAGTCTAGGGAAGACCATCTCCAGCCCCACCGAACCTGTGAGATTGAGACATGCTTGATCCCACCCCAAACCTTGCTGCTCCTTCAGTCTCCACATTGCTGCAGAGTCCCCTTACTAGGTGTGTGGTCCTGGTCAGGCTTTGGGACAACACACACCTCTTGTCCCAGAGGTAGAAGGTGCTTCCAATGGAGAATCATGATTGGCTCATTACTCTGGTTCTACTTGGAGAAGTGGTACATTTGGCATCTCACTCTCCACTAAAGACAGCTTTTCTGGTTGGCTGCCAGTTATAATAGTGATCCACTGGGGTCTGTGTAGGTACTAATTTATTTTATGTTATATGTCAATGTTGGCTGATGGAATTGCAGCCTTTGACAAAATGCCACATAAGGCTGCTTAATAAGCTACAAGCCTATGGTATTACTGGAAAGATTGTTGCATAGGTAAAGCAGTGGCTGTTGAAACTTTATAAAACACTGGTCAGGCTTCACTTGAAGTATTGTGAACAACTCTGGGCTATTTATCTTAGAAAGGATGTTCTGAAGCTGCAGAGAGTTCAAAGGAGATTCACGAAAATGATTCCTGGATTGAATGGCTGGTCATATGAAGAACGTTTGATAGCTCTGGGCCTGTACTCACTAGAATTCAGAAGAATGTGGGGTGATCTCAGTGAAACCTATCAAATGGCAAGAGGCCTTGATAGAGTGGATGGGATGTGAAGAGAGTGTTTCCTATGGTGGAGGAGTAAAGACCAGTAGACACAGCCTCAGAATAGAGCGGCATCCTTTTAGAACAGATGAATTCATTCAGCCAGAGAGTGGTGAATCTTTTGAACTCCTAGCTACAGGAAGCTGTGGAGATTAAGTCTTTATGTATATTTAAGGCAGAATTTAATAGACTCTTGATTGGTAGAGCATGAAGGAATACAGGGGGAAGGCAGGAGAGTGGGGCTGAGAGGACGATCTGATAAAATAATAAAATGACAGAGATGACTTAATTGACCAGATGGCCTACCTGCTCCTACATCTTATGGTCTCATGATCATGTGCATCTGCAGTGTGAGAGGGACCCACTGTCAATGGTTGATTGAAAGCCCCTGTGTTAGGGATGAGGAGATCAGATCTGGATAGTTAAACATTTTACATATATATATATAAATCTCATAGTGTATAGGTAAGGTTCTAACTAATTTGACTCAGTGATCTTCAGCATTATTACTGAGAATACATGTGATTTAAAGATGAAAAAGAAATACTTGAATATATTTTTTTTGTTTGAACTATCTGCCCACTGAGTGTATTAGACAAGACAGCAGTCAGTAAACAATAAAATACTTGAAGATATTCTTGACAATTTGTTCTTCAGAAGTATTCTCATTACTGTACTTGGTCAGGGAAGGCAGATAATAGGGATGAAAAGATGGAATGAAAACAAAATGATGAAAGAAAGGTAGAAATAAAATATTTTAAAAGAAGCATCCGTATCACAAGCTGAGCTTTTGAAGAAATATACATGAACATAAAGCAGAAAATCCTTCAGGGAGGGATAGCAATGATAGAAAAACAGCTGCTGAAATTACACTATTAAAAATTCTTTGAAACTAGATGCATGCTAAAGAAATGTTTCCGAATTCAGGAGCTTATCTAACCAGCACCATCTCCAGAAAAAGAAAACCTGTTGATCCACTGTTTCTCAGCAGTGAGGAAAGGAAAGGAATCATCTCCCCTATCTGATTTCACATTCTGCAGAGCATTCCTACCTGGGGCGAGGTGGGGAGGGTTGGTACTCTTGAGTGTGAAGCAGGATATACTGGTTGTAAAACAAGTGTAGAAATACACAAATGCCATAACATGAGAAACAAATATTTAAAAGGTATCGTTTGATATTGCTTTCCCTTGTATTAGCTTGATGTACTGATGTAATGAACTGATCTGGTGTTCACACCAACTGCATATACATACTGACACACGTGTGTGAAATAGCTTGGCAGAATTCCCAGAAATGGGAAAAGCTGGAGGCTTGATGTTAGTTGCTGTAAAACCTTTACCACCAGTGCCAATGTTGCAGTACACTTTTAATAGAGTAAAAGGACCATGGTGTGGAGATGTTAAGGTTAAGCTCAGTCGATACAAACTCTGGAAGCCATCGCTATCAGTTTTTGGCCAGGGACTTGAAGAAGATATATTCACAAATAAATATATCAAGTTTATTATCAACAGAATGTGTTGTGAAACTTGTTAACTTAACAGCTGCAGTTCAATGCAATACGTCATTTTTAAAAAAGTAAATATAAATAAAGGGGACTTATTTATAATAAATCCCTTTTATAATAAATCAGACAGAAGATATTGTGGACGTGAGAAGGACACCTGCATGATTTGTTGCCTCCCGGGTGCCAGGGTCCGGGATGTCTCTGACTGGGTGCATGACATCCTGGTACAAGAGGGAAAGCAACCAGAACATAGAACATAGAATAGTAAGCACATGACAGGCCCTTCAGCCCACAATGTTGTGCTGACCCTCAAACCCTGCCTCGCATATAACCCCCCAACTTAAATTCCTCCAAATACCTGTCTAGTAGTCTCTTAAACTTCACTAGTGTATCTGCTTCCACCACTGACTCAGGCAGTGCATTCCACACAGCAACCACTCTCTGAGTGAAAAACCTTCCTCTAATATCCCCCTTGAACTTCCCTCCCTTTACCTTAAAGCCATATCCTCTTGTACTGAGAGGACACTCTGTCTATTTCTCTTAATATCTTGTACACCTCTATCATATCTCCGCTCATTCTCCTCCTCTCCAAAGAGTAAAGCCCTAGCTCCCTTAATCTCTGATCATAATCCAGGCAGCATCCTGGTAAATCTTCTCTGTACCCTTTCCAATGCTTCTACATCCTTCCTATAGTGAGGCGACCAGAACTGGACACAGTACTCCAAGTGTGGCCTAACTAGAGTTTTATAGAGCTGCATCATTACATCATGTCTCTTAAACTCTATCCCTTGACTTATGAAAGCTAACACCCCATAAGTTTTCTTAACTACCCTATCTACCTGTGTGGCAACTTTCAGGGATCTGTGGACATGTACCCCCAGATCCCTCTGCTCCTCCACACTACCAAGTATCCTGCTTTTTACTTTGTACTCTGCCTTGGTGTTTGTCCTTCCAAAGTGTACTACCTCACACTTCTCCAGGTTGTACTCCATCTGCCACTTCTCGGCCCACTTCTGCATCCTATCAATGCCTCTCTGCAATCTTTGACAATCCTCTGCACTATCTACAACACCACCAACCTTTGTGTCATCTGCAAACTTGCCAACCCACCCTTCTACCTCCTCATCCAAGATGTTAATAAAAATCACAAAAAGTAGAGGTCCCAGAAAAGATCCTTGTGGGACACCACTAGTCAGAACCTTCCAATCTGAATATACTCCCTCCACCATGACCCCTCGCCTTCTGCAGGCAAGCCAATTCTGAATCCACCTTGCCAAACTTCCCTGGATCCCATGCCTTCTGACTTTCTGAATAAGCCTACTGTGTGGAACCTTGTCAAGAGCCTTACTAAAATCCATGTAGATTACATCCACTGCACTACCCTCATCTATATGCCTGGTCACCTCCTCAAAGAACTCTATCAGGCTTGTTAGACCCAATCTGCCCTTCACAAAGCCATGCTGACTGTCCCTGATCAGACCATGATTCCCTAAATGCCCATAGATCCTATCTCTAAGAATCTTTTCCAACAGCTTTCCCACCACAGACGTAAGGTTCACTGGTCTATAATTACCTGGACTATCCCTACTAACTTTTTTGAACAAGGGGACAACATTTGTCTCCCTCCAATCTTCCGTCACCATTCTCATGGACAACAAGGACATAAAGATCCTAGCCAGAGGTTCAGCGATCTCTTCCCTTGCATCGTGGAGCAGCCTGGGAAATATTCCGTCAGGCCCTGGGGTCTTATCCATCCTAATGTATTTTAACAACTCCAACACCTCCTCTCCCTTAATATCAACATGCTCCAGAACATCAACCTCACTCATATTGTCCTCACAGTCATAAAGATCCCTCTCAGTGGTGAATACTGAAGAGAAGTATTCATTGAGGACCACGCTTACTTTCACAGCCTCCAGGCACATCTTCCCACCTTTATCTCTAATCGGTCCTATCTTCACTTCCGTCATCCTTTTGTTCTTCACATAATTGAAGAATTCCTTGGGGTTTTCCTTTACCCTACTTGCCAAGGCCTTCTCATGCCCCCTTCTTGCTCTTCTCAGCCCTTTCTTAAGCTCCTTTCTTGCTACCCTATATTCCTCAATAGACCCATCTAATCCTTGCTTCCTAAACCTCATGTATGCTGCCTTCTTCCACCTGACTAGATTTTCTACTTCACTTGTCACCCATGGTTCCTTCACCCTTTATCATTCTTTATCTTCCTCACCCGGACAAATTTATCCCTAATATCCTGCAAGTGATCCTTAAACATCGACCACATGCCCATTTCCCTGCAAAAATGTCGTCCCAATTCACACCCGCAAGTTCTAGCCTTATAGCCTCATAATTTGCCTTTCCCCAATTAAAAATTTTCCTGTCCTTTCTGATTCTATCCTTTTCCATGATAATGCTAAAGGTCAGGGAGCGGTGATCACTGTCCCTCAGATGCTCACTCACTGACAGATCTGTGACTTGACCCGGTTCATTACCTAATACTAGATCTAGTATGGCATTCCCCCTAGTCGGCCTGTCAACATACTGTGACAGGAATCCATCCTGGACACACTTAACAAACTCTGCCCCATCTAAACCCTTGGAATTAATCAAGAGCCAGACAATGTTAGGGAAGTTAAATTCACCCATGATAACAACCCTGTTATTTTTGCACATTTCCAAAATCTGCCTCCCAATCTGCTCCTCGGTATCTCTGCTCCTACTAGGGGGCCTATAGAATACTCCCAATAGTATAGCTGCTCCCTTCCTGTTCCTGACTTCCACCCATAATGGCACAAAAAGGATCCTGCTACATTACCCACCCTTTCTGCTGCTGTTATAGTATCCCTGACCAGTAATGCCACCGCTCATCCCCTTTCTCCCCCATCTCTATCCCTTTTAAAGCACTGAAATCCAGGATTATTGAGAGTCCATTCCTGCCCTGGTGCCAGCCAAGTCTCCATAATGGCCACTACATCATAATTCCATGTATGTATCCAAGCTCTCATTTCATCACCTTTGTTCCTGATGCTTCTTGCATTGTAGTACACACACTAGCCCTTCTACCTTACTACCTTTACACCCTTTATTCTGCTTCTCTTTCCTCAAAGTCTCCCAATATGTTAGATCTGGCTTTACTCCATGCACTTCTTTCACTGCTCTATCGCTCATGATAGAAGTCATGATACATGTTGGTACCAATGACATTGGCAGGAAGAGGGATGAGGTCCTGAAGTGTGAGTTTCGGGAACTAGGCAGAAGGCTGAAGAACAGGACCTCAAGGGTGGCGTTCTCAGGATTGCTGCCAGTGCTACGTGATAGTGATGGTAAGAATTGGAGAAGATGGCAATTGAATGCGTGGCTGAGGAGTTGGTGCAGAGGGCAGGTTTTTAGATTTTTGGATCATTGGGATCTCTTCTGGGGAAGGTGGGATCTGTACAGATTGGATGGGTTGCACCTGAACTTGAGAGGGAGCAATATCTTTGCAGGTAGGTTTGCTAGCATGGGTCGGGAGGGTTTAAACTAATTTGCAAGGGGGATGGGACCCGGAGCGATAGAGCAGTGAAAGAAGTGCCTGGGGTAAAGCCAGATCTAACATATAGAGAGGCTTTGAGGAAAGAGAAGCAGAATAAAGGTATAAACCTAGTACAGTAGAAGGGCTAAAGTGTGTGTACTTCAATACAAGGAACAAAGATGATGAACTGAGAGCTTGGATACATACATGGAATTATGATGTAGTGGCCATTATGGAGACGTGGCTGGCACCAGGGAAGGAATGGATTCTGAATATTCCTGGATTTCAGTGCTTTAAAAGGGATAGAGATGGGGAAAAAGGGAAGGAGGGGTGGCATTACTGGTCAGGAATACTATTACAGCTGCAGAAAGGGTGGGTAATGTAGCAGGATCCTCTTTTGAGTCACTATGGGTGGAAGTCAGGAACAGGAAGGGAGCAGTTGCTCTACTGGGGGTATTCTACAGGCCCCCTAGTAGCAGCAGAGATATCGAGGAGCAGATTGGGAGGCAGATTTTGGAAAGGTGCAAAAATCACAGGGTTGTTATCATGGGTGACTTTAACTTCCCTAATCTTAATTGGCATTTGATTAGTTCCAAGGGTTTAGATGGAGCGGAGTTTGTTAAGTGTGTCCAGGATGGATTCCTGTCACAGTTTGTTGACAGGCCAGCTAGGGGGAATGCCATACTAGATCTAGTATTAGGTAACAAACTGGGTCAGGTCACAGATCTGTCAGTGGGTGAGCATCTGGGGGACAGTGATCACCGCTCCCTGGCCTTTAGCATTATCATGGAAAAGGATAGAATCAGAAAGGACAGGAAAATTTTTGATTGAGGAAGGGCAAATTATGACACTATAAGGCTTGAATTTGCGGGTGTGAATTGGGATGATGTTTTTGCAGGGAAATGTACTGTGGGCATGTGGTCGATGTTTTAGGATCTCCTGCAGGATGTTAGGGATAAATTTGTCCTGGTGAGGATGATAAAGAAAGGTAGGGTGAAGGAACCATGGGTGACAAGTGAAGTAGAAAATCTAGTCAGGTGGAAGAAGGCAGCATACATGGGTTTAGGAAGCAAGGATCAGATGGGTCGATTGAGGAATATAGGGTAGCAAGAAAGAAGCTTAATAAGGGACTGAGAAGAGCAAGAAGGGGGCATGAGAAGGCCTTGGGGAGTAGGGTAAAGGAAAACCCCAAGGCATTCTTCAATTATGTGGAGAATAAAAGGATGACAGGAGTGAAGGTAGGACCGATTAGAGATAAAGGTTGGAAGATGTGCCTGGAGGCTGTGGAAGTGAGTGACGTCCTCAATGAATACTTCTCTTCGGTATTCACCAATGAGAGGGAACTTGATAACTGTGAGGACAATACAAGTTAGGTTGATATTCTGGAGCATGTTGATTTTAAGGGAGAGGAGGTGTTGGAGTTGTTAAAATACATTAGGACAGATAACTCCCTGGGGCCTGACAGAATATTCCCCAGGCTGCTCCACGATGCAAGAGAAGAGATCGCTGAACCTCTGGCTAGGATCTTTATGTCCTTGTTGACCATGGGAATGGTGCCGGAGGATTGGAGGGAGGCAAATGTTGTCCCCTTGTTCAAAAAAGTTAGTAGGGATAGTCCAGGTAATTATAGACCAGTGAGCCTTATGTCTGTGGTGGGAAAGCTGTTGGAAAAGATTCTTAGAGATAGGATTTATGGACATTTTGGGAATCATGGTCTGATCAAGGACAGTCAGCATGGCTTTTTGAAGGGCAGGTCGTGTCTAACAAGCCTGATAGAGTTCTTTGAGGAGGTGACCAGGCATATAGATGAGGGTAGTGCAGTGGATGTGATCTACATGGATTTTAGTAAGGCATTTGACAAGGTTCTACATGGTAGGCTTATTCAGAAAGTCAGAAGTCATGGGATCCAGGGAAGTTTGGCCAGATTGATTCAGAACTGGCTTGCCTGCAGAAGGCAGAGAGTCGTGGGGGAGGGAGAACATTCAGATTGGAGGGTTGTGACTAGTGGTGTCCCACAAGGATCTGTTCTGGGACCTCTACTTTTCGTGATTTTTATTAACGACCTGGATGTGGGGTTAGAAGGGTGGGCTGGAAAGTTTGCAGATGGCGCAAAGGTTGGTGGTGTTGCAGATGGTGTAAAGGATTCTCGAAGATTGCAGAGAGACATTGATAGGATGCAGAAGTGGGCTGAGAAGTGGCAGATGGAGTTCAACCTGGAGAAGTGTGAGGTGGTACACTTTAGAAGGACAAACTCCAAGGCAGAGTACAAAGTAAATGGCAGGATACTTGGTAGTGTGGAGGAGCAGAGGGATCTGGGGGTACATGTCCATAGATCCCTGAAAGTTGCCACACAGGTAGATGGGGTAGTTAAGAATGCTTATTGGGTGTTAGGTTTCATAAGTTGAGGGATAGCGTTTAAGAGACCTGATGTAATGATGCAGCTCTATAAAACTCTGGTTTGGCCATACTTGGAGTACTGTGTCCAGTTCTGGTCGCCTCACTATAGGAAGGATGTGGAAGCATTGGAAAGGGTACAGAGGAGATTTACCAGGATGCTGCCTGGTTTAGAGTGTATGGATTATGATCAGAGATTAAGGGAGCTAGGGCTTTACTCTTTGGAGAGAAGGAGGATGAGACGAGACATGATAGAGGTGTACAAGATATTAAGAGGAATAGACAGAGTGGACAGCCATCACCTCTTCCCCAGGGCACCACTACTCAGTACAAGAGGACATGGCTTTAAGGTAAGGGGAGGGAAGTTCAAGGGGGATATTAGAGGAAGGTTTTTCACTCAGAGTGGTTGGTGCGTGAAATACACTGCCTGAGACAGTGGTGGAGGCAGATACACTAGTGAAGTTTAAGAGACTACTAGACAGTAAGTGGAAGAACTTAAGGTGGGTGTTATATGGAGGCAGTGTTTGAGGGTCGGCACAACATTGTGGGCTGAAGGGCCTGTAATGTGCTGTACTATTCTATGTTCTATGTTCTAAATAAATCAGTTACAGTAGTTGTATATTGAATAGATTAAATACTGTGCAAAAACAGAAATAATATATGTTAAAAAAGTGAGGTGGTGTTCAGAGTTCAAAGTCCATTTAGGAATCAGAGAGCAAAGGGGAAGAAGCTGTTCCTGAATCGTTGAGTGTGTGACTTCAGGCTTCTGTACTTCCTACCTGATGGTAACAGTGAGAGAAGAGCATGGCCTGTGGGCTGGAGGTCATTAATAATGGTCACTGCCCTTCTGAGACACAGCTATGCTAGTATCTAAGATGGAGCCAGCTAAATTTATAGCCACCTGCAGCTTCTTTCAGTCCTCTGCAGTAGCTCCCCCCCTCCCCCATACCAGAACAGTGATACAGCCTGTCAAAGAGCTCATCATGGTACATCTATAGAGGTATTTGAGTGTTTTTTGTTGATATAACAAATCAAACTCCTAATGGAGTATAGATGCTGCCTTGCCTTCTTTGTAACTGCATCAATCAGTTGGGACCAACTTAGATCCTCAGATCATAACACTCAGAAACTTAAAGCTGCTCACTCTTTCCACTTCCAATCCCACTGGGGATTGGTATGTGTTTCTTCATCTTACCCTTCCTGAAGTCCACAATCAGCTCTTCCATCTTACTGACATTGAATGCAAGGTTGTTACTGCAAAACCACTCCACTGGTTGGTATATCTCGCTCTTGTACACCCTCTTGCCTCCATCTGAGATTCTACCAACAATGGTTGTATCATCAGCAAATTTATAGATGGTATTTGTGCTATGCCTAGCCACACACCTGAGGTACACCAGTGTTGATGATCAGCGAGGAGAAGATATTATCACCAATCCACACAGATTGTGGTCTTCTGGATTGGAAGCTGAGGATCCAATTGCAGAGGGAGGCACAGAGGCCCACATTCTGTAATTTCTCAATCAGGATTGTGGGAATGATGGTGTCTTGGTGTTCACCTGGTGGAGAATCCCACCTGGTCCCTCAACACCAGCTCCATAGCAAAGAAAGCCCAGCAGCGTCTCTACTTTCTGTGAAGGCTGACGAAAGTCCATCTCTCACCCCACAACCTCATCAAATTCGACAGGGGTTGTATTGAGAGCATCCTGAGCAGCTGCATCTCTGCCTGGTTCAGAGATTTCACCATCTCGGATCGCAAGACCCTGCAGCGGATAGTGAGGTCAGCTGAGAAGATCATCGGGGTCTCTCTTCCTGCCATTTCAGATATTTACACTACATGCTGCATCCGCAAAGCAAACAGCATTATGAAGGACCTCAAACACCCCTCATACAAACTCTTCTCCCTCCTGCCATCTGGGAAAAGGCACCAAAGCATGCAGGATCTTACGACCAGACTATGTGACAGTTTCTTTCCCCAAACCATCATACTCCTCGATACCCAGAATCTGGGCTAACACCAAATTACTGCCCTTTACTGTGCCCATTGTCTTGTTTATTATTTATTGTAATGCCTGCACTGTTTTGTGCACTTTATACAGACATGGGTAGGTCTTTAGTCTAGTGTAGTTTTTTTTTATTGTTTTACATAGTTCGGTGTAGTTTTTGTATTCTTTCATGTAGCACCATGGTCCTGAAAAACACTGTCTCATTTTTTACTGTGTACTGTACCAGCAGTTATGGTCGAAATGACAATAAAAAGTGACTTGAGTTGATTTAAATGCTGAGATATAGTCAAAGAACAGCAGCCTGATATAGGTGTTTGTATTGTCCAGTTGGTCTAAGGTCATGTGAAGAGCCATTGAGATTGTGTCTGCCGTTGACCTATTTTGGCGATAGGCAGACTGAAGTGGTTCCAGGCCCTTGCTTTGACAGGAGTTCAGTCTAGTCATGACCAATCTCAAAGCATTTCATCACCATAGATGTAAGTGCTACCGGGCAATAGTCATTCAGCGAAAATGCCCAATTTCGCCTTCATGGGAACCATGGGTCTTGAGTCCAACATCATTGGTAAAAACCCAATGATGAGGGTGAGATGTTGACAGAATTTGCACAAAACAGCTTGCAAAAGAAACCCCCATGTTAATGAAGCAATATGACTAACGAGTGAGAGAAATGATCCATGATCAAATCAGTGTGCAGGCAAATGAAAGTTTTTGGTGCTGATAAGTTACAAAGGATAATCAAACCAGTACTGAAACTGAACTGAAAAAATAATGTTGAGACAGAAACTGATCAAACAAGGTTCAAACCCATCAAGTGAACAAATAACTCTCCATGGTGGATATGAGAAGGGACAGAAAACCCACACAGGCACAACATCCCTGTGGAGGCAAAGCTACTGTAAAGCCTCTGCTTCCGCATTGTTCATGGGTGGTCTCATAAATAAAATCATGGCGTGATTTAAAACTGAGCAAACAAATCACTAAGGCAACTAGACTGATATATTTATAGAGTCAGAGGTCACTGGTGGGACATAATGTACCTCATAAAGTGGGCACTAAGTACATGTTTGTGGTCTTCTCCTGTTATAGACAATCCACTGCTAGGTGTGATGTCTTGTGCTTTCTGAGATGCTCTTCCACACACCAGTATTATAGATGTGGTTGTTTCACTTACTGTCACCTTCCTGTCAGTTTTAACCAGTCTGACCATTCTCCACTGACCACTCATTAACAAGGTGTTTTCACCCACAGAACTGCCGTCCACTGGATGGTTTTGTTTTTCACACCATTCTCTGTAAACTCGAGAGATGCCGTGCATGAAAAAAACAGGAGATGAGCAGTTTCTGAGATACTCTAACCATCACCAGTGATTATTCCACAGTCAAAGTCATTACGTTTCTTCCCCATTCCGGAGTTGGGGTTGGGTCTGGACAACCAGTCAACCTCTTGACCATGTCTGCATGCTTTTGTGCGTTGAGTTGCTGCCACATGATTGGCTGATCAGATCTTTGCATTAATGGTCAGGTATAAGGGATTATCTAATAAAGTGCCCAATGTGTGAATAAGAGAAAACAGCAGAGATTAAAAAAATACTAAAAGTTTGTGAAACTAGATACATGCTAAATAAATATTTCCAAATTCAGGAGCTTATCTAACCAACACCATCTCCAAACAATGAAAACATGCAGATCCACTGCTTTTCACCAGTATGGAAAGGAAACAAATTGTCTCCCTTATCTGATCTCACATTCTCCACTGCATTCCTATGTGGGGCGAGGTGGGGCTGAAGAGGGGGTGATGCCCCTGAATTTGAAGCATGATATACTGGTTGTTAAACAACTGTAGAAATACACAAATGCCATAGTATGAGTAACGAATGTTCAAAGGTATCTTTTGTACCAAACTTATATGGCGGATGTTCAGAGTCAGGAAAACAGACCTCTTTTAAAATTGCCACAAATGTATTTTCTGTGAAATGGATGTGACCTGGATGGAAGTGTAGATGGGTGGGTTAGTAAGCTTGCTGATGATACAAAGACTAGTAGTGATGTGGGTAGTGTAGAAGACTGGCAGAGATTACAATGGGACATAGATCAGTAGCAGACATGGGCAGAGAACTGGAAGATGGAGTTTAACCCAGCAAATGTGAAGAATGGTACCTTGGTAAATCAAATGTAAAAAGATGGAATGCTGTTAAGGACAAGATCTTTAACAGTTTTGATGAGCAGAGATCTCGGAGTTCAAGTTCATAGCTCATTGAAAATGGAGACACAGGTTGATGGGGTGGTTAAGAAGGCATATGGCATGCTTGCTTGTATTAGTCGAGGCATTGAGTTCAAAAGTCAGAAGTTATGTTCCAGCTTTAAAGAATTCCAGTTCAGCTGCATTTGGAGTATTGCAGAGAGTTCTGGTCACCCCATTATAGGAAGGCTTTGGAGAAAGTACAGAAGAGCTTTAACAGGATGTTGCTTGGATTAGAGGGCATATGCTATAATGAACGGTTGGTTAAACATGGGTTGTTTTCTCTGGAACAATGGAGGCTGAGGGGAAATCTGATAGAACTTTATAAGAATATGAGAGGCACAGATAGAGTAAACAGACAGCATATTTTTCTCAGGGTTGCAATGCCTAATACTAGAAGGCATGCATTTAAGGTGAAAAGGGCATGAAGGGGCAAGATTCATAATCATAGTCTAAATCATTTTACACAGAGTTCTGGCTGCTTGGAGTGGCGGGACAGGCAGAAACCATAAGATTTAAGAGCAGAATAGGACATTCAGCCTGTTGAGTCTGCTCTGCCATTGAATCATGGGCTGATCCAATTCTTCCAGTCATACCCACTCCCCTGCTTTCACCCCAACCCCTTTGATGCCATGGCTAATAAAGAACTTATCTATCTCTGCCTTAAATACACCCAAGGACTTGGCCTCCACAGATGCTCATAGCAACAACTTCCACAGATTTACCACCCTCTAACTAAAGTACTTTCTCTGCATCTCAGTTCTAAAAGGATATCCTTCAATCCTGAAGTTGTGGCCTCTCGCCCTTGAATCCCAAACCATGGGAAATAACTTTGCCATATCTAATCTGTTCAGGCCTTCTAACATTTGGAATGTTTCTACGAGATCCCCCCTCATTCTCCTGAACTCTAGGGAATACAGCCCAAGAGCTGCCAGACATTCCTCATACTGTAACCCTTTCATTCCTGGAATCATTCTCATATGTCTTTGAACCCTCTCTAATGTCAGTTTACTCAAAATAAAAAGCCCAAAACTGCACACAGTTCGGGCACAATTGTGTGGTATCACTAGTGCCTTATAGAGCCTCAATGTTCATCTCTGCTCTTATATTCTATACCTCTAGGAATGAATGCCAACATTGCATTTGCTACATTCACAACTGATTCAACTTGGAGATTAACCTTTAGTGTATCTTGCACAAGGACTCCCAAGTCTCTTTGCATCTCTACATTTTCACTTCTCTCCCCATCTAAATAATAGTCTGCTCGTTTATTTCTTCCACCAAAGTGCATTACCATACACTTTCCGATATTGTATATCATTTGCCACTTCTTTGCCCATTCCCCTAAACTATCTAAGTCTCTCTGTTTACTCAACACTATCCACTCCTCCACTTCTTTATATCATCGGCAAATTTAGCTACAATTCCATTAAAACCATAGTCTAAATCATTGACATACATCGTAAAAAGCAGTGGTCTGACACTGACCCCTGTGGAACTCCACTGGTAACCGGCAGCTAGTCAGAATAGGATTCCTTTTTTAAACTTTCTTCCTTGAACTGAGAAGCTCTCTCACTCTTCGAATTGATTGATCTGCTGCTAATGTGGAGCCAAAAGAGATTAAATTCATTAGCCATTTGATCACTAATTGAATTGGTTCAGCACAACATTATGGGCTGAAGGGCCTATTCCTGTACTGTACTGTTTGCTGTTCTATGGATCACCCATGGTGGAAGCTGAGGAAAATGGGGTTCAGTGTTTCTCTTGAGGGTGACAGCAGACAAGAGGTTATGACAGCAGCTCTTAAACCATCAGAAACCACAAGTGCACAACACACTGAATTAGTGACGGTGACATGGGCAGTTAGTGATTCAGGATTATTGGAGAGTCATAGAATCATTGAGCACTACACCACAGAAACAGGATCTCCAGCACATCTAGTCTGTGCTGAACTGGTATTCTGTCCAGTCCCATTGACCTGCATATAGAACACAGCCCTCCATACCCCTCCAATCCATGTACGTATCCAAACCTGTCTTAAACGTTCCAGTCAAACCCTCATCCACCACTTCTGCTGGCAGCTCGTCCCATGCTCACACCACCCACTGAGTGAAGAAGTTCCCTTTCAGGTTCCAGTTCAATATTTCACCTTTCACTCTTAACCTATGGCCTTGCTCCTTACTGTCTGCATCACCCAGGACATGTTCTCTTCTCATTGCTACCATCAGGGAGAAGGTACAGGAAACTGAAGACACACACTGAATGATTCAGGAACAGCTTCTTCCCCTCTGTCATCAGATCTCTGAATGGATATTGATCCCATGAACACTACCTCACTACTTATTTTTCTCTCTTTTAGCACAACTTCTTGAATTTAAATGTTTTACATATATATATATATATACTGTAATTTACAGTTTTTGTTATTTATTGCAATGTGCTACTGCTGCATGACAACAAATTTCACAACAAATGCCAATGATATTTAACTTGGTTCTGAGTCTGCTCTTCACTTTGTCACAGTAACAATTTGTTCTGCATTGCTATTGTTTTCCTTTGAACTACTTGACATACTAATGTGAGGAATTGCTCTGGTGTTAAATCTGCTCTTCAATGGGAGTTCAGTGAATCCCTCTCTCACTGCTTCTCCTCTGTGATGTCTGCTGCTCTCCGACTCTTCTACCATGTGCTCACCAAGACCCTCTACCACAACCACGTAACCTTCCTGGGAGCTTGTCTATGCCACCATCTTGTGCCACATGGCTTCCAGCTCCGTTTTCAGGTCTCCAGGTCTGGACCCTCTGAGGATTCCAGGTACTCATGTTTAATTAACTGCTTCTCCCTCCACATCACAATTTCTGCCATGCAGAGATACCTGGTGACTCTGCCTCAGTATCTGCCACAGCTCTGGGCCTTTCTCTCTCCAGCCTGTCAAGGACCTCTCTGAAGTTTTATCCTCCACTAGATCCATGCCTTCACCTGCCAGATCTTCACCTTCCACATGTCCAGCAACTGTTGGAAGTTTGTCCACCTGCAGACCACTCTGCGACTCCGTGTCTCTCACCTCTCAACCTTCCCTGAACACCCCAAACCTCGTCTCTCCTGTGACACCATCTGCTCTCTTCCCCGCTCTGATCCCAGTTCTGATCCTTGCCGTGTCTTCTCAATTTCCTCCGACCTTCCCCCTTCGAGGCTGAATGTTTTTTCCTCAGCGAGGGCCTCACCTTTGTACCCCTTCACGTGCACCTCCATGAGTTCCATGCCCGCCACAGCATTCTCTTCTTCCATCACCTTTATCTCCAAGCCCATGTCTTTGGCCAGGACTTCACACCTTGTGCTGATAATCCATTCTTCTTTCTCCTATTCCCCCATCAATGAGGCCTCAGAGCTCTTTACTTCTTTCTTGACAAAGAACCAACCAATCCTCCTCCACCACCATCCTCCTCCATCTTGCAGAACTGGTCCTCACATTCAAAATTTTTCAAAATTCGGCTCCTCCCTCTTTCTCCAAACTCAAGGTGTAGCCATAGGAACTCGAATGGGCCCTAGCTACACCTGCCACTTTGTTGACTATGTAGAACAGTCCAAGTTTAGCCTTCCCCAGTTATACTCCCCAACTCTTCCTCTGCTACAATGCCAACTGCATTGGTGCTACTTCATGCACCCATGCTGAGCTCCTCAATTTTATCAACTTTGCTCTAACTTCCACCCTTCCCTTAAATTCAGTTGTTCCATATCTGGCATCTCCCTCCCCTTTCTTGATCTCCCTGTCTCCATCTCTGGAGATAAACTGTCAAGCAGCATCTTTTATAAAACTCTGATTTCTATGATTATGCCGACTAACTTCTTCCCTATCTCTTATAAAAATGCTATTCCCTTTTCTCTGTTTCTTCCCCTCCGTTGCATCTGTTGTTGATGCAACACAAAGTTTCAAAAGGGCTCAGGAGAGTCAGTTTTCTTTCTGCTGGCTGAAATCAGCTCTGGATCAATAAAAAGAAAGGAGGTGTAAGCACAGCCACCAATGTAGGGGTGGGCCAATGTTGGAGTGGGCCTGTGTTAATAGTCTGGATTTGGCTCAACAGTCTTGAGTAATCATATTGGGAGGTTCTAAGTGAGTAAGTATGAGGTGTCCAGGGACGGGTAGTACCTCTGGTGGGGGGCCTGCCGTGCCATTTTTCAGAGCAGCTTGTCCACCTTTGGTCCCCACCGTGTGCTCAGTTCTCACTTGTGGCTCCAAGTAGCTGTAGCACACGCAGCGGCCACACCATTTAGGTAGATGGGCTAATCCAGGTGCGGGTAGCCGACGGGTCTTCAACCTTCGGTGAGGTAGGGGATTTGTCTGTCTCAGCGTGTGAAGTCTGGCCTTGGCGGATTGAGTGGAGGAGATCGATTAATAGTCCAACGGTCAAGAAGGCAGGCCAGCAGGCATTTGTGGAGTGCTAAGAGCACGACAAGACACTTAGACATCTTGCCTTAGATGTCACCGCTCCCACCACTGCCGGTGACATCACAGCTGGTCGTTCTGGTTGGTGACATCATCGATGCAGCCAGTAGTGCTGACAACAGGCTGGACAGCACCTCCAGATTCCTGATGGAAACAGTTAAAACAGACAAGCTGCACAATGCCTTCGGCACCCCTTCAGAAGGATGGTGATGGGTCACTGGCTGAGTTGTACTCGGCTACGTGGGACTGATAGGCCCGAACCTGCTGGACATGTACAATGCGATACTTCCAGCTGGCAGCATGTCAGACTCCATGAAGAAGGGCATCATTTCCCTCATACAAGCAAAACGGGAAAAGTGGTGACATCAGAAATGGGACACCCATTTTACTATTGAATGTAAACTATAAGATCCTGTCCAAGGCCATCACCAAAGAGGGCAAGTCACAAAGTACAAGTCCCTGTATAACACGTGCAAAAATGTACCCAATATAACCATCACCTTTATGACCAATTTCACGTGCTGCTGCCTCAGGCTGTGTGTGGAATCTAAATACATGGGCACCAGGTACCACTATGTGCTGATGTTCTGCCTGTCCCCTGTGTTGCCAAAGTGTTGAAGCTCAGAGATGTTCCAGAAAAGGGGATGAATGAACCACAGAGAAATCTGAAGATGAGGCAAATCAACTTTCTGAGAGATGGAGAATAGAGAAATCTGAAGCCAGTGAATTGCCAGTTTTGGGGCCAGTGTAGATCAGAAGCACTGGGGTCTGGCTTGAACAGGTATAGTGTGAGAGTGTCGGATCAGCCAAAGTTGATGAGGGGCTTGGGGTGGGAGGCTGGGCCAGAAAGAATTTCCACAACATTCTTGTCTGAAAGACAAGTTCCTGTAACCCCAGTAAAGAGTGGCACAATATCTATTCAGTAGTATGTTCTTATTTGCTGTAGATTCACAAAGTTCTCAGCTAAAGTGTTTCACAGCCAGCACATTTTAATTGAGTACAAGTATTTTTATTAACAGATAAAGTTAAAGAAGAGTTTGGTCTCCTTGGCTCATCAGTTTTACTGGATCCTGAACTCAAAGTTGATCCCAGCAAGAGTGAAATAGTTTGGACCTTCATCGACAGGAGCATTTTGCATCATGTCCCAGGTCACAGCTTAGTGGAACTGAGTGACCAGTTCAAGTTTCGTCTGCACTTTAATACTTCTAATGGTGCTCTGACTGTGAAGGGATCGGAACATGGTGACCAAGGTGATTACACCTTCATTGTGGATGGACAAGAGCTGAGAATAATACAACTTCGCCTTGTTGGTAAGTAGCTTTATGTTTCATAGAACATAGAACAGTGCAACACAGTTCAGGTCATTTGGCCCACAATGTTATGCTGACCTTTTATCCTATTTCTAACCCTTCCCTCCCGCACAGACATTCAGTTTTCCTTCACCCATTGCATGATTCAGGATGTGATTGGGTGCAGAATTCACCATAGTTTTTGTGGTTGTATTTTCCAGTTGAGGCCAAGTTGTGCATCTCACCTGATAGAATAAACTCTGAGTTAGCAGATATTGAATGCAGCCCCCATCTCTGTGATGTACCTGTCATCCTGATGAGGAGCTCGTTCGGGATTTGATCCAACACTCATTGCTGCACTGGTGGGATGAGAGAAGAAGAACTGTTTGTCAAACCTGAGGCTTGGGTTTTCTGTTGGAGAGAACAGAAGGAAATGGTTGTGAAGTGAAAGTGTGGATGGATAGAAAAGGTGGAGAAATGGAAAAAGTAGCAAGAGAAGGGATGGGAGGGGAGGGGGTACAAAATGCATTAGATTAGTGTGGGAAATGGGGAAAGGGGCATGGCATGATGATGGAAGAAATTTCAATAACAATGATATTAATTATAAGAAGAACTTTATTTATCGAGCACTTTTCACACAGATAATGTAGTTCAAAGTGCTTTGCAATGGGATAAAATAAAAATCTGAAAAATAAAATTAAAAAATAAACATGGAAATAAAAGACAAAATTACATTTGTTTAAAGCAAGGTTAAGTAAATAGATTTTAAGCTGTCATTTAAATGTGTCAGCTAAGTCTGATTCACTTATAGTTTTAGGTATCGAGTTCCTCAGCTGACCTGGTTATTTTCCTCTGAGGGAGGTTTTTTATTTCATTTTAAGAGACCGGTGGAAGAAAACGTGAGAGCCTGAGCAGGATTATGAAAGGAAAGTGATTCTGTGATTTACTCTGGTCACAAAGCATTAAGAGTTTTAAAAAAAGGGAAGGCAAGATTAATATTAATTTAAAAATATACAGAAAGCTGCTAGAGCAGCCAAATTCCAGCCCACCAAATTCTTGTTGGTATGTTTATGTGTGATATAACCTTTCTCTGCACTGAGAATTCAGCAATGTATTGAAATAAACTTCCCCATTGTGTTCGGTATTTCCAGATACTGAGATAAGGACTATAATTTTGGGACCCTGATCAGGGAGGAAGATGGAGGATATAAAAAGAATTAAGATAGGTGTCTCTGTTTATGTTTTTGAAATCCATGCAATTAATTTTCTTGTTTAATCTTCTTGTTTAAACCCTACTTCTCACATAAATTTTCAGCCCAAGGAGAAGGTGATCAATGAGAAATATTTTGAGCCTGACTGATAAAAAGGCAACAAACCTGAGGGTGTTCTCTGAAACAAGACCAGAATCTTATTGAAATGGCTCCAGCGTCATCTTGTATTGGTCCAATATCTACCCTCAACTCCCTTATACTCTTTATATATTTCAGAAAGCTTTTAGTATCTTCTTTGATATTAGTCACCAGTTTCCTTTCATAATTCATCTTTTCCTTCCTAATGACCTTCTTAGTTTCCTTCTGCAAGTTTTTAAAAACTTCCCAATCCGCTATCTTCCCACAAGCTTTGGCTTCCTTGTATGCCGTCTCTTTTACTTTTACTTTGGATCTGACTTCCCCTGTCAGCTACAGTAATGTCCTTCTTCCATTCAAAAAATTCTTCTTATTTGGAATACATCTATCTAACACTTTACTCTTTTTTCACAGAAACTCCAGCCATTGCTGCTCTGCTGAACTTCGTGCTAGTGTCCCTTTCCAGTCAACATTGGCCAGTTCCCCTTAAGAAGGGAGGAAAGCAAAAGAAAGGATATTATAGTGCAGTTTGCCTGACCTCAGTGGTCGGGAACGTTTGCGAGTGTATTATTAAGGAAGAGGTTTCAAGGTATTTGGAGACTAATGGCAAAATAAGTCAAAGCCAGCGTTGTTTCTGTGAATTGAAATCTTCTCTGACAATTTTGTTGGAGTTCTTCGAGGAAGTATCATGCAATGTGGACAAAGGAGAGGCAGTGGATGTCATTTGCTTGGATTTTCAGAAGTCATTTGAGAGGGTACCACAAATGAGGCTGTATAATAAGATTAAATCCCATGGTGTTACAGGAAAGATTCAGCAATGGATAGCAGAATGGCTGGCAGGCAGGAGGCAGTGAGTGGGGAAAAAGGGGCCTTTTCTGGTTGGCTGCCGGTGATGAGTGGTGTTCCTGGGGGGGGGGGGGGGGGTTGTTGGTATTGAGACTGCTACATTTCACATTGTTTGTCAGTGATTTAAATAATGGAATTGATGGCTTTGCGACAAAACTTGCAGATAATACAAAGAGAGTTGGAGGGGTAGGTAGTGCTGAAGAAGCAATGTGATTGCAGCAGGACTTTGACAGATTGGAAGAATAGGCAAAAAAGTGGCAGATGGAATACAGTGTTGTGAAATGTATGATAATGCATTTTGGTAAAAGGAACAATAGTGCGGACTATTATCTAAACAGGGACGTTTCAAACGTCACTTCCTGAGCCACTCATTCATCTATACCATCATTCTATTCCTGCTCTGACAGGCACGTCTATGAACTTGCAAATGAACATCTAAAACAGAGATGAAACAGTTTTGAGTTTTTGCTAACACAGCTCTGAAGAAGATAGTTTGGAATTTTTGAATATTTTTGAGGCAGAGGTAGATAGATCCTGGATTAGCAGAGAGGTGAACTGTTATCGTGGGAGATGGGAATATCTACCATTGGGTTAACTGTGATCTTGTGCAATGACAGAGCAGGATTGAAGTTTAAACGGCTTTTATTTCCATGTGATGTGTAGAACCGACTGTACTTTCGTACCTTTGTGCATATCTGGTACAATGTCACATGGTGAGATTACATTCTACATCAAGATAGGAATATCGTGGTTTCATATTCTCTCCTTTAGATAAGCTGTCAGAAGCTTCCATATTTACCAACATCGAATCACTTGGTGTCACGGTCGAGCTCACCTGTAATGTCTTTGGAGATTCGAATGTGTATCAGTGGCAAAAGAATGGAGCGGAAATCTCCCAGCATCACCAACTAACAGATGAAAACAGAACACTTGTTATCCCAAGCACTTCATTTGAAGACTGTGGAGTGTACACCTGCATCACAACCAATCCTGTCAGCTCCATCCAGACAAACTACACCTTAATGTTGCGAGGTGAGCTTCATTTATGAATGACATTTTGCAGTTAACATTTAGACCATATTGGTGGGCTATTGAATGCAGTCGATGCAAATCAGTGCTACAGCAGAGAGAGGCAAAAGCTGAATTAATTGGGTTCACGGAATCCCAGAACAGTTATCGCAGAGAAGGAAGCCATTCAGCCCTTTAAGAATAGATTGGTTCTATCACTG
Source organism: Hypanus sabinus (assembly GCF_030144855.1). Taxonomy (NCBI): domain Eukaryota; kingdom Metazoa; phylum Chordata; class Chondrichthyes; order Myliobatiformes; family Dasyatidae; genus Hypanus; species Hypanus sabinus. Next base: position 69,243 of record NW_026779654.1, read on the forward strand.
AGCAAACAACAGAATCCTATTGTTCTGTCCTCTCCCCACAGCTCCGTAAATACTTTCTTTCAGATAATTATCCAGCCCTCATATGAAATTAGTTTAATATCCCTTCAATATTCCTGACTATGAATTCTAGACCCTGTCCACTACTGTGCATAAAGAAAATCCCCAAGATATTTTCTGTTCTTCTCCCAATCACCTTCATTCCCACTCACGACTGGTTTTAGAAAGTTTCACTCTGATTTTCTTCCACTTTATGCCTCTATTCATGAAGGCAAAGATCCTATCTTTGTTAAGCTACTTTCTTAACCCTTTCAACAAATGTCTTGTTGGTGTAACCCTTTTAGATTTGGTTCCTTGAGTTTGTCTGCTCTTCTCATTCTTCCTACTCTTGGGATGGATCAATCGGCAGGTAACGCACTTCACCGATCAATGAGAACAAACTGCCCACATGTGCATTTGTGTAGCAGCCCCTAACATCAGGTGGAAAGTAGTACCAGAGTGTGTGGTGGACACCTGCAGGCTGCCCTGCCCTCAGCACATCCTCAGGTTGTGTTGGTTGTTAATGCAAACAATACATTTCATTGTATGTTGTGATGTACATCTGATAAATAAATGAATCTGAATAATCCATTCTTGACAGGATAACGATGCATTGTGATTAATGATTCTCAGAGTAGAGTCAGTTGGTGTTGGCCTGGGTCACAGATCGGTGAGATTAGACCGGGGTTGGAACATTCCCTTCTCCGCAGGAAATTAAGGAATATTATGGCTGTTGCATCATTTGTCATCCACTGCCCGTGAAATGTTTAATGATTTGAATTTAATTTTAATTTCAGGGTTTTCCCTCGAGGACATTATAATGATTGTTGTATTGACTGCAGGACAGGTGATTTCTGGACCATCTCTTCATTCAGCCATGTTACCGGACCAGTGGAGATGGAAAACCCTCGGAGGTATTTGTCATTGATTAATTTGCTCCTGCAGGAACTTTCAGACACCACCCAGTAAACCTGAATGAACTTTAACAAAACAAGGGAAAATGTGGGAAATCAATTCACCACCGACCCCCCCCCCCACTTCCCCTCTGACCTGTGACCTGTGTGGTGAAATTGCCCATTCTTTCCCAGTTTTGAGGTGCTTTGCTGTGATATGGAGTACCTGAAACAGTCCTGGAGTCACCTCTGACCAAACTGCAGAAGATATTTGGGAGAAGTGGCCATGAGAGGAGCCGTCTTCATTCACTCGTGTTTGTTGCATTGTGTTGTCTCGTCTCACTGTGTCACCAAGTCTGTTTAGAGGTGGGACTGAGGGAAAGATGCCCTTTCATCCCGATGGTGGCTGTGCCTTTGGAAATGGGGGCCTCATTCACACAGAGGGCAGAGTTGTGAAGGGAGTTCTACTCCCCATCTAGTGTCAGGGGGTTGAGCAGTTGTCTCTCAGACCTGCTGGTGAGTGTACAGTACATGTGGCTCTTTCTTTCAGACTCAGTGGCAATTTCTCTTGAGTGTTTGCAAAAGTTTATTTTGAAAGAACCTCTCTTTCCAATGCAGTTTTCCACATGGGACACCTCTGTCTCCCAGAACCAAAGAAGATGCAACACCTGCTTTATTACCTCTTCCCTTTCCCCATTCCTGGCACACATATAACCCCTCCAGGGAAAGCAGTGAGTGACTTGTACTTCCAATTCTGTGTCCTCACAGCAGTTTCCTGCACATCAGAGAAACCATTACAGGTTGTGTGACCACTTTGTAGAACACCGAGGGTAACAGTGAGCTTCCAGTTGCCCATCACTTTAGTTTTCTCTCTGATTTCCCATCTTTAACCTCTTCCCCAGTTCCAGCAAAGCCCATTGAGGAGCAGCATCCCTTATTCCACATTGAGTCCCAAGAGCTGCAATAATGAATTCATCAATTTCAGATAACCAGCCATTAAGGTTTATGTTAGAACTGACCACTTCTGATACAAGATCAGAGTGTGTGACCAAAACTCTGTTTTCCACTCTCCACAGATGCAGAAATGGAAATCCGGAATTCTTTTTTATTCCAAATTTCCAGCAACTGCGGTGTATCGTACTCTGTTGCTTTTCTTTCTCTTGTATTTCTCAGCATTTCTCTCACTCTTCTCTGTGACTAGAAACATCAAGTCTCTGCACAAATGCTGCTTCTACTGCAGTGTCCCTCCAGCATTTTTTCTGATACACTCAGTGACCACTTTAACAGCTGCCTCCTGTACCTAATAAAGTGGCCACTGAGTGTGTGTTCATGGTCTTCTGCTGCTGTAGCCCATCCACTTCAAGGTTCGAGATGTCATCTGTCAAATATGTTCTGCTGCACACCACTGTTGTAACACGTGGTTCTGTGAATTACTGTCACCTTCCTGTCAGCTTGATAGTTTGGCCATTCTCTGACAAAACATTTTCAGCCACAGAACTGTCACTCACTGGATGTTTTATTTTGCTTTTTGGACCATTCTCTGTGAACTCTAGAGACTGTTGTGCATGACAATCTCAGTAGATCAGCAGTTTCTGAGATCCTCAAACCACCACATCTGGCACCAACAATCATTCCACAGTCAAAGTCACTGAGATCACATTTCTGCCCCATTCTAGTGTTTGGTCTGAACAACAATTGAACCTCATGACAATGTCTGAATGTTATTATGCATTGAGTTGCTGCCACGTGATTGGCTGATTGGATATTCACATTAACGAGCAGGTGTACAGGTGTACCTAATAAAGTGGCCACTGAGTGTATTTCAGATTCTCAACACGTGGGGTTTTCCAGTCACTATATTGTTTTGGACACATTGTGTTCAGCTCCAGTCACCAGGCAACCGGATGGATTTGAATGACCAGACAGTGATGTTGCCATGGCTGAGCTGCAGGATTTTGCTTTTATTTAAATGCAGAGAGGTGACGATGGGAGATTTCAAAGTAGGAGGATCAATATCTGAGGAGAAGGAACCATTAACAATGTCAGTTAACATTTGCCCTGGGAGAGAAGTTGGCAGTGAAGAGGATCAATTGAACAAGAAGGGCCAGGATTAGAACCGGGATGGTACATCAGAGTTCAAAGTACATTTATTATCAAAGTATGTGTACGATATACAACATTGAGATCCGTCTCCTTACAGGCAGCCACAAAACAAAGACACACAATAGAACCCATTAAGAAGAAGATCGCAAACTCCCGATGTGTAGAAGAACATGCAAACAATAAAATTAAACAGATAACGTTCAGAACTGAAGTTGATGAAAGTGAGTCCACAGACACGAAGCCTGACACAGACACACGGTGGCTTTGTAGATAAATTGAAATTAGAACTGAGATGGGATAGAATCCAGTGAGAGAGAGATGCAATTTCAACACCAGGGCAACAGGAACATTTGGGAACATTGATCCAGGGGGCAAAGGGATGGGAGGGAACCACAGAGACAGGTGGACAGTCTCAGTCACACCCACCGATGGGCATCGAACATGTTGTTGGAGCAAAATTACAGAGACAAGAGCAAATCAGGGATTATTCTTGCACTTCAGGTTAATCATTGAACAAATAATTTAGTGATGGGGAGGAAGACTGATGATGCTGAATCAGGTGCAGCTGGATCTGATGGTTTAAAACAGTTCTCAACAAGAACATTTACTGTTATGTATTTTACATTTGGGGTGATGAGATGGAGGGTTTGCCATTGGTAACAACTGGGGTGAGAGAGTAACAGTAAAAGTGGGGTCAAGGTTGGGATTGTGATTGATCCCGGGGGAGCTAGCATTGATTGATGTCCAGAATGGCCTTCAGTGTCATAATCAGTCTGCATAGATTGTTAATGGTTTTCACATGCTTTTTTTATTTCTCCACAGGACGTCTGGGATACAGATTTTATTTTCTAATCCTGTGGATCTGTAATACTTTGTCACTTTTCGCCATGTACATTGTGTTAATGTATTGGTCTGTGGTTGGAGGTACGTGACCAATACTCTTATCATTCACAATTGTTTAATTCAGAATTTTTTAATGTTGTTTCCTTGTACACAAATGTTAAGGAGAGCAAAATAATTATTATTCTGGAATCAGAATCAGAATCAGAATCAGACTTTAATCGCCAAGTACCTGTGCACATACAAGGAATTTATTTCCGGCAGATGTTGTCTCTCTGCTCATAACAATAATAATGATCAATATAAATGAAAATATAGATTATACATACAAGTAGTGCAATACAAGTAATAGTTAGCCAACAGTTAACCGGCAGTTAACTGTTCAGCAAAGTGACCGCAGTAGGGAAAAAACTTCTCCAGTGCCTATTAGTCTTAGTCTGGAGGGATCTGAATGATGCAGCTAAATCATAATATTTAAATAATAATAATAATAATAATAATATTCACTTCAGACCCCATGGTACTGAGGTGGAAACAGACCAACCCTAATCCTGAGGGGCTGCTGATGTGCCGGATTTGATTGAGGTTTAATTGTGTTCATACAATGATATCACAGTGTCAGCACACAGAGACCAGCAGTTTATTGTCTCTGGGTTAGTTTCCTGGAGTCTCTACCCAGTTCCCATCATGAGAGATTCCAGTGGGATGCTCAATATCAGCCTCTCAGGACAAGCTGAGGGGAGTAACTACAGGACCCACATCCTCCAAACCAGTGCGAGGGAAGTGTTGCATTTTCAGAAGTCTGGTCTTGGCCATTTAAACAAGTGATGGGGACTTCAGACGGTGTTACTGAGGCTACATTTACTCACTGAGAGGAGACCATGGCAGGTAGTCAGGAGCATCTCCAAGATCCAGTCTAATGACATTGCAGTTTCCCGACAGGAGGATGTTGCACAGGAAATGGCATCACCAGTGTTCCGGATGTGGAAACACCATTAGGGTGTGAGGATGACCACTGTACACAGCACACTATTGAATTTCTGTTGAGGGCATTTCCACTCTGGAAAAAGTAAATCCCAACTGTAAAACACTGGATCAAAACGGTGCTTTGTAAGGGAATTTCTGTGGTAACGTTTCTCAGTCCCAACGTGTAGAAATAGCTTCCGTCTACCATTAATATCTTGAAAACTCCAATTACACCTGAGTAAACGGCAGGGAATGCAGTCCTGGTCTGTGTAATCTCTGATAATTTAACACTGCAGTACACCTCTGCCTTTGGATGAGACATGAAACCAAGGAACCATTTATGTTCCCTGGTAGAATGTAACGGATCACCTGGTGCTATTTCCTAAAGAGAAACAAAGTTCTCACCAGTATCCAAGAAAATAATTCTCCCAACCAGCATCACTAAAGCAGATTTAGCTTGGCTGTCAGAGGCAGAGGTGGCAATGGATGACAAATAGTGTACTGCAGTGATTGGTGCTCGGTCCCCTGTTGTTTGTCATTCACATTAACGATTTGGACAAAAATGTAGGTGACATGATCAGTAAATCCATGGACAACAGCAAAATTGCTGTGATAGTGGACAGTAAAGAAAGTTGTCTCAGTGTACAGCAAGACCAAGATCATCTGTGTCAGTGGGCATAGGAATGGAGATGGTAATTAACTTAGGACAAGTACATAGTTCCCTGGAAGTGGTGACACAGACAGACAGGATTGTAAAGAAGGTGCGTGGTGTGCTTGCCTTCATCGATAGGGCATCGAGTACAAGGTTAAGATGTCAGGTTACAACTGTACCATCTTTAGTCCGACCACACCTGGAGCATACAGTTTCAATCTTGCAGACTTAAATAAATGTAATCATAAATGAATATTATATAATCAGAATTATGTTTATTAGCACCAGCATGTGTCGTGAAATTTGTTAACTTAGTGGTAGTTCAATGCAATACATAATATAGAAGAAAATAATATGAGTAAATAATTAAGTAAATCAATTACAGCATATGTATATTGAATAGATTAAATATTGTGTAAAAAAATGAAAGTGAGGTCATGTTCAGTGGCTTACTGTCCATTTAGGAATCAGATGGCAGAAGGGAAGAAGCTGTTCCTGAATCACTGAGTGTGTGCCTTCAGGCTTCTGTACCTCCTACCTGATGGTAACAGTGAGAAAAGGGCATGGCCTGGGTGTTGGGGTTCCTTAATAATGGACGCTGCCTTTCTGAGACACTGCTTCTTAAAGATTTCCTGGGTACTTTGTAGGCTCGTACCCAGGATGGAGCCGACTAAACTTACAACCCTCTGAGGTTTCTTTCGGTCCTGTGCAGTATCCGACCCCCACCCCCTACACCAGACAGTGATGCAGCCTGTCAGCATGTGATTAGACTAGAAAGAGTGCAGAAAAGATTCACCAAGATGGTGGGCAGAATTAAAATAGATTTTCACTGTGGCTCCCATTCACAGAATTTGTCTCAATTTTTCAATCTGTGTACATCAGTGAATAGATATGCAGAGTCAAAGCAGCTGTCAGAAACACTCCTGTTTCCTTCCTCTGTTCACCATCTGACATTCCAACACAAACATCTGGAGTGACGGAGCTGGTGACAGTGACTGACATGTCTGAGTGTTCAATGAATGCCGTGTACAGCTTTTTCTTCTCCGATGGACTGTTGACCACATCATGAAATGAGGGAAATTAGGTTGCAATCACACTGAATGCAGCCAGTGAGGAATCTCCACCAGTGAAAAATTGACATCAACCTCCAATTATGAATAGCAGACACTATGGAAACTGCTCAGAATTGGAATGGAAATTTCAGCAATTTTCTGTGAAATTTATGTTTTCTCCATAATCAGTTGTTGTGGATGTTGGGAGGAAGAAACTACGGACCTTAATGAGCTCCTTAAGGTCTGGCCATTGGAACCAGAAGGAGCAGCCAGTGCAGAAATTGGCAGCAGGTGACATGTAAAGACTGGGCTGGAGACCCACGTGGAAAATAGAGTGGGCACAGTGAATTATTCATTCTTCCCTGACACTGCAGTTCAGTGTCTTGTTAATCTATACAGGGTCTGCTGGTGCAGGTCTGGGTCACAGGTTGGCACACTGGGTGGGAATTGGCATCTTCCCTTCACTGGGACATCAGTGTAAGAGTTTGGTTGTTGCAACCACTGGAAGTTTTCATTGACATTTCTCTGGAGCTTTGTTACATGTTTGCTTATTTGATTTATTTTTAATTGCAGGCCTTTCAGCGTTGGACTTTGTTGTGATTTGTGTCTTGATCGTAGGATTGCAGCTTTCCTCATTTTATATCAATGAACTTCCGTATGTGACCAAGATCAAGGAATTACTGAAAGGTATCTGTCATTGTTTAATACACACTTGGATATCACTTTGCAAGCAAGTGAAATGTGACGTATCTTCAAAAAGAAAAGGGTATCAAATTAAATCTCATCTGAATTAACAACACCTTATCCCAATTCTTCCAGTCCTCTACATTTAGGTGAAGTTGTCCTGTTCATTCCAGTTATGAGCTGATGTTTTGCAGTGACACAGAATGCCTGGAAATATTTGGGAATTGTCTCTGAACTGACTCCAGAGGGTCTTTAACAGAAGGGACCCTGAGAGGGGCTGACTCGATTCATTTGTGTTTCACATTGTGTTGAACTTCAATGTAACACAAAATCAGTTTGGAGCTGAGGACCAAGGAAAAGGATCCCCCCATGATCCAGACAGTGGCAAAGTTGGGAAGGAGTAGGACTGTCTCCCTTGTGACTCTCTTGGATACTTACAACAACATTTTCATTCAACAGCAGCTTTCAGCTCTGTGTCTTTCACCCCCAAGTTCCTTTCCAGCTTATAAAACATCAAAGTTCAAAATATTGTTATTCCTTCCTCATCTCCTCATTCAGGAACTTCCTGGCCAAGTCTACATCACAAATAAACTTTCAACACAGATTATAGTTCAAGAATAGTAGCAAAACCTCCAGTTCCTGGCACTAATATAATTAATTGTATTAATTCGTAAGGTTGTGCCTTTCGAGCCTGATTGGAATTTTTTGAAGATGTGACTAAACACATTGATGAAGGAAGAGCAGTAGATGTAGTGTATTTGGACTTCAGCAAGACATTTGATAAGGTACCCCATGCAAGGCTTATTCAGAAAGTAAGGAAGCATGGGATCCAAGGGGACATTGCTTTGTGGATCCAGAACTGGCTTGTCCACAGAAGGCAAAAAATGGTTGTAGATGAGTCATAGTCTGTATGGAGGCTGGTGACCAGTGGAGTGCCTCAGGGATCTGTTCTGGGACCCTTACTCTTTGTAATTTTTTATAAATGACCTGGATGAGGAAGTGGAGGAATGGGTTAGTAAGTTTGCTGATGACACAAAGGTTGGAGGTGTTGTGGATAGTGTGGAGGGCTGTCAGAGGTTACAGCGGGACATTGATAGGATGCAAAACTGGGCTGAGAAGTGACAGATGAAGTTCAACCCAGATAAGTGTGAAGTGGTTCCTTTTGGTAGGTCAAATATGATGTCAGAATATAGTATTAATGGTAAGACTCTTGGTAGTGTGGAGGATCAGAGGGATCTTGGGGTCCGAGTCCATAAGACGCTCAAAGCAGCTGCGCAGGTTGACTCTGTGGTTAAGAAGCCATACGGTGTATTGGCCTTCATCAATCGTAGAATTGAATTTAGGAGCCAAGAGGTAATGTTGCAGCTATATAGGACCCTGGTCAGACCCCACTTGGAGTACTGTTCTCAGTTCTAGTCTCCTCACTACAGGAAGGATGTAGAAGCCATAGAAAGGGTGCAGAGAAGATTTAAAAGGATGTTGCTTGGATTGGGGAGCATGCCTTGTGAAAATAGGTTGAGTGAACTAGCCCTTTTCTCCTTGGAGCAACAGAGGATGAGAGATGACCTGATAGAGGTGTATAAGATGATGAGAGGCATTGGTTGTGTGGATAGTCAGAGGCTTTTTCCCAGGGCTGAAATGGTTGCCACAAGAGGGCACAGGTTTAAGTTGCTGGGGAGTAGGTTCAGAGGAGATGTCAGGGGTAAGTTTTTTACTCAGAGAGTGGTGAGTGCGTGGAATGGGCTGTCGGCAATGGTGGTGGAGGCGGATACGATAGGGTATTTTAAGAGACTTTTGGATAGGTACATGCAGCTTAGTAAAATAGCGGGCTATAGGTAAGCCTCGTAATTTCTAAGGTAGGGACATGTTCGACACAACTTTGTGGGCCGAAGGGCCTGTATTGTGCTGTACGTTTTCTATGTTTCTATGAAAAGTTCTGTGAAGCTTCAGAGGCAAATTGCACAATAATATGTCAGCAAGTCACAGGGAACAATAATGATGCAGGTGACCCTGGACTGAACATAGAGTTCGGTTTGAAAGGAGGAGCACAAGTGCAGAGTTTCAGACAGGGAAAGTCAGAGTTTGGTCTTTGTGGTAAATCAAAACACACACACCAGTGGTGGAGAGATGAAGATCAGGAGTTCACAGGAGAAGAGAGTTAGAGAAGTGAAGGAATTTCAAATGCATGTGGACTAAACTGTTGTAGAACTGGGTCAGGGAATGTGAGGTATACAGATTCAGCAGGTTCTGAGAGCACAGATGAGATTTTTTCAAGCTTTTTATTAATATCAACATAAGATTAATACATAGATATTGGGATTGCAAACTTACAAAATTGAAATGAACATAAAAGGATACAGAAGCAATAAGTACAACATAGTTAAGTCTTCCCAAATCATGAATGATGCAAATATCATATAAATGAAACACAAAAAAAACTAGGTATAACATGTTGAAAAAAAGCAGAAAAGAGAAAAAGAAAAAAATATATTATTACCCTAAGAAAAACTAATCTAACAAACTAACTACTAACTAATAAAGAAAAAAAGGGATGTTTATAGTATCTATAAAAAGATAAAAAATCATCAGTGTCCCCAACTCCGATCCTCTCAACATATATATATATAATCAAAACCGGAAAAACAAATAGGATTGGAACAGGATCAAATGACGTCATGTGAAAATATTGAATAAATGGCCTCCAAATCTTTTCAAATTTAATAGAAGTGTCGTATACGATTAATGTAAGAAATGCAATCATCCGACAAGCAGAAGAAGATAAATGAATTGACTCCATCATTGGTAAACCAAAGATTGTGGTAATAGAATGTGGTTGTAAATCAATGTTCAATACCATGGAAATAATATCGAAAATGTCTTTCCAATATTTTTTCAGAAATGGACATGACCAAAACATATGAGTTAAAGAAGCTATCTCAGAATGACATCTGTCACATATAGGATTTATATGGGAATAAAAACAAGCCAATTTATCCTTGGACATATGAGCCCTGTGCACAACTTTAAACTGTATCAATGAGATTTTAATCATTTGGCATAATAACAGGACACCTAAAACAAACATCCCTGAATCAGTAAACATCAACATGGTTTTGTGAGAGGGATATCATGTTTGATCTATTTATTGGTCTCTTTTTACAGTGATAATGTGCTGTGGGTAAAGGTGGATCTGCTGTGTGTAGATTTCCAGTGAACATTTACTATGGTGTCATATCAAAGGTTATTGTGGAGAATGTAAAACAGGAAGAAGACAGTAGGCATAAATGAGTCTTTTCTGGTTGTCAGGATGTAAAAGTGGATGCCGCTGTGTTTGGTTCTGGGAACAGAGATTTTCATAATTTTCTGTAATGTTCTTGATGTGGGAGATGAAGGAACCAGATTTGGTGGTTAAATTTGACAGCAGCATAAGGAGGAAAGTAAATTGTGATCAGGACGTATGGAGGGTCCAAAGCGATGAGAATGGGCAAATCATCTGACAAATGGGGTGTAAGGTGGCAGTATGTGGAATTGTTCATTTTATCGGGGAAAACAAAGGAGTGTATTATTGAAATGGGGAGAGGTTGCAGATGCAGAGGGAGCTGGGTTCACTGGGCATCATTAGCAACTGGGACAATTTCAGCTTCAGCAAGTAATCAGGGAAGGTATCAGAGTGTCACATTTATTGTCGAGTGAACTGACTATACAAGAGTTAAATTATCTTCTGTTAAATAGGACATGTTCAAGTTCAAGTTTATTGTCATCTGACTGTACATAATACAACCAAATGAAACAACATTCCTCCAGACCACGGTGCACCCACAAAACACAGATCACTCACAGCACAGAAAACAAAATATTACCACAAATACATTAATAAAACATAACTCAGAGTGCATGTAGTGTGCAGCACAGGTAAACAGTAAACAGCTTGCTGAGGGGGAGCAGTTTCAAGTTTCTGGGTGTCAACATCTCTGAGGATCTATCCTGGCCCAACATCTTGATACAATTACAGTGGCAGCGGCACGATAGCGGCTATATTTCCTGAGGAACTTGAGGACAACTGGGATGTCACCAAGGACACTCACAACTTTCTGCCGATGCACTGTGAAGAGCTTTCTAACTGGTTGCATCACCGTCTGGTGTGAGGGTCACTGTACAGGATCGGAATAAGCTGCAGAAAGTTGCAAACTCAGTCAGCTCCATCATGTGTGGCTGAGCACAGTTCCAATGCCACATTCAGGTTTGCTGACAACACCACTGTCACAGGCCAAATCAAAGTGTTGATGAATCAGCATACAGGAGGGAGATTGAAAATCTGTCTGAGTGGTGTCACAACAACAACCTCTCACTCAATGTCAGAAAGACCAAGGAGTTGATTACAGACTTCAGGAAAAGGAAACCAGAGGTCCATGAGCCAGTCCTCATCAGAGGATCAGAGGTGGAGAGGGTCAGCAGTTTTAAATTCCTGGGTGCTACTATTTCAGAGGACCTGTCCCGGGTCCAGCATGTACAGGCAGTCCCTGGGTTACTTACGAGTTCCATTCCTGAGTCCATCTTTAAGTCGGATTTGTATGTAAGTCGGAACAAGTACAACCGGTATTATTTAGCGTCAGTTAGTCAAACATTTGTCTTAGTATATAGTATATATTTTACATTTCTGTGCATATAAAACACTTAAGAAACATATGTATTCCAATAATTAAACCACTGTGTTGCTCAGTAATAATTGTAGCTTTCATTGGGGCAGAGCATTTCACACGTTCCATTATTCTCACTTTATCCGTTATCCTTTAAAATTGTTCCGATCATTGACCGACTGCAGCCTAACGCTTTTCCAATGACTGATGGCGTTTCATCTCTTTCCAAACGCTTTATTATTTCCACTTTATTTTCGATCACAATCACTTCCCGTCAATGGAACAGAAACACTGCGGGCGGCGGATCCCGAGCTCCGCCAGCTTCTGAGGTCCGCTGGGTACTAAGGACCACCGCACTGAGACAGGCTAAATGGGACAAGTGGGGGCTGTGCTGTGCTTGGGTACTTGATCCTCCACATATTCCGCGTGGGAATTCAAACTGGAGGTGGCAGTGTTTTTTTTAAGGAGGTCGAGTTGTGAGCTCAACATCAACCCAGCACGGACGGTACGGGAATCATTGGATCCACATCAACCTGGCACGGATGGTACGGGAGTCACCGGATCCACATCAACCCGGCACGGACGGTACGGGAGTCACTGGATCCACATCAACCCGGCACGGACGGTACGGGAGTCACTGGATCCACATCGACCCGGCACGGACGTACGGGAGTCACCGGATCGACATCAACCCGGCTTGGACAGTACGGGAGTCACTGGATCGACATCAACCCAGCACGGACAGTACGGGAGTCACTGGATCCACATCGACCCGGCACGGACGTACGGGAGTCACCGGATCGACATCAACCCGGCTTGGACAGTACGGGAGTCACTGGATCCACATCAACCCGGCACGGACGGTAAGGGAGTCACTGGATTGACATCAACCTGGCACGGATGGTACGGGAGTCACTGGATTGACATCAACCCGGCACGGATGGTACGGGAGTCACTGGATGGACATCAACCTGGCACGGACGGTACGGGAGTCACCGGATCGACATCAACCCGGCACGGACCGTACGGGAGTCACTGGATCCACATCAATCCGGCACGGACAGTACGGGAGTCACTGGATCGACATCAACCCGGCACGGACGGTACGGGAGTCACTGGATCAACATCAAACCGACACAGATGGTACAGGAGTCACCGGATCGACATCAACCCAGCACGGACGGTACGGGACCAACCGGATTGATATCAACTCGGCACGGACGGTACAGGAGTCACTGGCAACCCGGCAGGGACGGTATGGGAGTCACTGGATCCACGTCAACCCGGCACGGACGGTACGGGAGTCACTGGATCAACATCAACTGGGCATGGACGGTACGGGAGTCACCGGATCGACATCAACCTGGCACAGACGGTACGGGAGTCACCGGATCGACATCAACCCGGCACGGACGGTACGGGAGTCACTGGATCCACATCGACCCGGCACGGACGTACGGGAGTCACTGGATTGACATCAACCTGGCACGGACGGTACGGGAATCATTGGATCGACGTCAACCCGGCACGGACGGTACGGGAGTCACTGGATCGACATCAACCCGGCACGGACGGTACGGGAGTCATTGGATCCACATCAACCCGGCACGGACGGTACGGGAGTCACTGGATCGACATCAACCCGGCACGGACGGTACGGGAGTCACCGGATCCACATCAACCCGGCACGGACGGTATGGGAGTCACTGGATCGACATCAACCTGGCACGGACGGTACGGGAATCATTGGATCCACATCAACCCGGCACGGACGGTACGGGAGTCACCGGATCGACATCAACCTGGCACGGACGGTACGGGAGTCACCGGATCGACATCAACCTGGCACGGACGGTACGGGAGTCACCGGATCGACATCAACCTGGCACGGATGG